>NW_016108142.1:273331-290422 GCF_001604975.1 Cebus imitator
CAGCTCACCGCAACCTCTGCCTCCCTGGCTCAAGTGATCCTCCTCACCTCAGCCTCCCGAGTAGCTGGTACTATAAGCATGCGCCTCCATCTCCAGCTAATTTTTGTATTTTTTCTAAAGAAGGAGTTTCACCATGTTGCCCAGGCTGGTCTCAAACTCCTAGGCTGAAGCCTTCCACCCACCTCAGCTTCCCAAAAAAACTGCTGAGATTACAGTCATGAGCCACTATGCCTGGCCTGAAAATCTTTTATTAAAAAATAAAATAAAATTTAATGACAGAATAAAATAGTCATGATTCAGTAAGAAAAGACTAGATGGTCACATAGATCCTCATTTTATAGGCAACAGGAAAAAATATACAAGAAACAAAACTGAGCATCTATATACAAAAATGTTAAAAATTCTCATGAGAGAATTTTAATTGCCTTTACATATAACTTCAGATTTCCCAAATTATCTATTTTTATACTCAAACGTTATTTAAAAATTGGCTGCTTGCTAGTCCCTTTTTATCAGTATGTCATCTATATCTAAAATTATAAAGCCCATCAAATAACTGAATTTTTAGATATTTATGTAATTTTTATAACAGATTTATAAATAATACTATAGGTAATACTATAAAGAATTCCTAGTAATCAAAGCTTTATTAATAAAATCAACACATAATAGCAGAATAAATCATATAGTTGCAAAAGTCACTATAAGAGAAATAATGTCTCTGGAAGAAAGCAGACAGACTTTGAATCTGAGATCTAATGGGTAGGATTAACATAAAAGAATAGGCAAGAGAAAGAACATTCATAAAGAAAAATAAGGGCCAGAGAATCAAAAATTGGCAGTAAACATGAATACTGTCTAAAAGAAAGAAGCTCTGACCAGGAGAGCTACTTATCAATCCAGCAGGGAGCTTCTACTCTAAAGTAGAATTGAAAGCATTAACATGTTGATTTCTTTTGCCATTAAAAACATGCAACTAACCTTCCCTTGCTGGTTCCATGCTCACAAAGCAGACTTCGAATTATGATTTTTTTCTCATGCACTTAGTTTTCTAAAGGAAAAACAGATGAGGTAGACAAAACAGATGACAGTTTCTAACAGCCACGTCACTTATAAAACTGGTATTCCCATTGATAAATTAAGCTTCTGAATGTTTGTTAGGTATATGTCGTGCCTGCTAAGTTTGTTCAGTTCTGATAATCAAATTTATTTTCCGTACCTTTTTAGTGATAACTGCACAAAAACTTACCCTTCTTCAATCTTTCAATTTCTACTTATTCTCTGTGATTTGAGTAAAATATTAAATATCTTTATGTCTTTTCTCCTTAAAACTGAACTCTCCCTTAAACTCAAGTCCAACTCCAACTACACATCTCTGGCAGCATACCTACAGCCAACTTAAAAGAATGAGTTGTCCTCGGGGCCGGGCGCGGTGGTTCACGCCTGTAATCCCAGCACTTTGGGAGGCCAAGGCGGGTGGATCACGAGGTCAAGAGATCGAGACCATCCTGGTCAACATGGTGAAACCCTGTCTCTACTAAAAATACAAAAAATCAGCTGGGCATGGTGGTGCCTGCCTGTAATCCCAGCTACTCAGGAGGCTGAGGCAGGAGAATTGCCTGAACCCAGGAGGTGGAGGTTGTGGTGAGCCAAGATAGCGCCATTGCACTCCAGCCTGGGCAACAAGAGTGAAACTCCGTCTCAAAAAAAAAAAAGAGTTGTCCTCATTCATCTACTGTGACTACCTCCTCACCCAACTCTCACCTCTCAACTAAATTTGCGCTGAGCAAGGTCAATTTCCTTAGTACTAAATGGACAGACACTCCTCAGTCCTTATCTAATTGCACCTCTGAGAAAGTACACTGTTTATCATTTCGTTTTCTTCTTGAAACATCATCTTAAGTGATATCACATTTCCAATTTTCATCCTACCTGGAAGACCCTCTTTGGATTATTTTGCAGATTCATCTTTCTCTCAAATTCTGCACTAGGTCCCCTCTCAACCTCTACACTTTCCCCAAATGATTGCCCATTCCTTCAATTTCAGTCTCATGTTGATTTCTCCCAAATTTTGATTCTCAGCCCAAATCTCTCTACAGATATATATAATCCTTTGCCTTCTGTTACATTTTCATTTGGACATTCCAAACAGAATTCAGACTCAACAAGTCCAAAAATGAATACTTCACCCTGTCAAAATTGTGCCTCCTGTATCTCCTATCTTAGTTAATGATAACACCATAAGCCAAACTACACAAGCCAGAAACACGGGCTATATCCTTAGACTTAAGATATTTCTAAATTTCCCTTAAATCTGCCTGTCCTCTCTTCTTCAGACTCTCTGAGAAATTCCTTATGTCCAAGTACATTCCTAGTCCCAATTGCCACTACATTGCTTCAACAACCTCTAGTCTTCAACCTTCCAATTCTCTCTCTATACTATAATAAAGAACAAATTATCCTTTTAATACATAAATCTGATTATATAATATTTCTCTTCTAATCTTTGTATAACTTCCCTTCCCACTACACTTAAGAGCTTGGACACTATCCTAACATGTTTTGCAAAGCTCTTCAAAAATCAGGTCCTGCTAACCTCTCTTCAAACTCAATCCCTCACAGTCTGCGTTCCGATCATACTAAATCACTTTCAAGACCTAAAATATGCTATTATCTCTGCCTGAAATGTTCTTTCTTCCCCCACCCCATCTCTTCATTTGACTAACTCCTACTTACTCTTCAAGGCCCAGTCTACTCATCTCTACCTTGAGACGGGGACAAAAAAGCTTTCCATGGCCCTCAACATCTATCTGCGTCTAGAACACTGTACCTTTATGACACTATTTCTAATTGCTTCTTTCATTTTCTGTTTTCTCCAGTGGACTGTTAGAACAGGAACCATGTCTAACTTGATCTCTGTATCTCCAATGCTTAGCAAACAGGTATTCAATATTCATTAAGAAAAGGAAGGAAATTTCTCCAGAAGCACCATAATAGCGCATCTTTCAAATCATAACAGTATGTCATACTTAAGTAAGCAAATACGTAAAAATATAAGATCCACAGAAGGATTTTTCTTTTTTCCACTATCCCAGGACCTAGAACAATGGCCATCACAAAGTGAGTATAGCACTGTTAAACAAATGAATAAAATAGTGAATTATATTTCTAAAACTTTCAATAACATTATATTTGTATAATTACCTTTCTAAATGCTTTTAATTTATGTATAGGCATAAAGATATTGCAAGCAGTTAGTTTTGCAAATCTCCTAATACATACAACCTATTCAGCACTCCTCCCTTGAAAGTCTGGCTGGAATGTATTAGGTGGCTCCCTACCCATCTCTAGCTTCCTCCATCCCCTTTTTTCATGAGATATCACTCTAGAATGGAGCCTCTTGCCACTCTGCTACTCCACCGGTCCCATTCCTGAAAGCTCGGCACTAACCTATCTGCAAGAAATAAATTCCATTTTGAATATTTGCCACCCTAGTGTATAAGTTACTGTTTGGCATAAACAAGGTATCCAATAACTTTTAGCTTTTCTATAAGAAATTACTCTATCTGTTCTCTTTACAAAACCTGACTTTCTATTGGTGGCAAATCCACTGTCTGGCATAAACAAGGTATCCAATAACCTCTAGTTTTCCTAAAAGGAATTGTCCTATCTGTACTCTTTATAAAACCTGACTTTCTATTGGTGGCAGTTCCGTTCTAACCCTTAGTTCATTTCTGAGACTCCCAAGTTAGAGAAGTATCATGTTTTACCATATTTCTCAACCATCTCTCATGTTTTGTGCTATGTATTACTAGAAGCTCTTTAGATATTAATTCATTTAATCCTATAAATGACTCTGTGAAGCAGATCCTATTTTTAATCCCACTTTTAAATGAGGAAATGAGGGACAGAACTGTCAAGTGATTTTCCCAGGCCACACAGAAGGTGGTAGAACTTGAAACTATGCTCCAAACCACAGTACACACTGACTCTCACTTCTGCACTTGTTTTCATATTCCACTAACGTCTGGATATATTCATAATTTCCTTAAAGACATCAGCACCTAGATCATTCAATATGCTTCTCTTCTTCCCCATTCCATCATCATCCTTTGGAATTTACCCTCCTATGGCATTCATACTATAGCATTCATTCACAAAGAAAACCCTTCTACAGACTATATGGAACAGTAGAAAGGAAGAATTTATGCTTTAGTCATTAAAAGAGGATAATAATTTAAGAAAACAAGGAACTGGATGGTGATGGGGAGTTTAAGAAAACATTAACCACACCAATCAAGAATATGTAATCACTCTGGGGTCAGAAAGATATTATTTTAAACAGTGTCTTCTTCAGTCTACATTTTGACTAAGTAACACGGCAACATTTGTAACTACAGACGTTAGAAAAGGAAAATAAAAAATAACAAGAGCTAACATACATTGAGTGTTTACTGTGTGTCAGGTATTGTTCTAAATGCTTTGCATGTTTTAACACATTCAATCCTCACAACCTTCCTATGAGTTAGGTATTATTGTTATTTCATTTTGCCAATGAGGGAACTAAGGCACAGAGAGGTTAAATAATTTGTCCACCATGACATTAACAGGGAAAATTATAATAAATATTTGGAAACTGTTAAATAGTATTTTTAGCAGGCATTGACTGCCTAAAAGTAACTTCCAGTAAAGAAAAAAAATCGCCATTTCTTTCACTTACACCACCAATCCCCAAAGAAAAGAAATTTGAAGGATTTTTTTTTTTTTTTTTTTTTGGTCTGTTGTTGTTCCAGACTATGCCTGATTTCTTTTGAGAGACCTTTCCAACCTGATATATTTTTACGATTTGTACCAGGAAGCCATTATCACATGCAACTGGATACTAAAGTTCACTATCATAAAAAACAAAACAAAACAAAACCTCCTCTCCCTATCTATCCCTCTATTGCCAATCCCCACCCCCAAATATAGAATCTTTTTCCCTCATGTCTTCCAGTAGAACTGGCATAATTACAACAACTTAAAGATATCAACAAACAAATTAGGTAAATAAGCATAAGTTTTTCTTTTTCAGTGAACAAGCCAGGCTCGTTCTTTATAATTGCTGTATACTAAAGTACAATGTATCAGGCTAGGCAATTAACTGAAATACTGAATGACAACTTCAAATGAATAAATCCTGTTTTTAACTGTAACTTTCACTGCTTCTGAAAACCAGTCTGGCAACATTTTAACAGCTATTATGTCACTTTAAGACTCGGGGGCACTAAATCCTAAATATAAGTTACTCAAACGTGTTTTCTCAGACAACGACCTGTAAACTCTATGTACTACCGATAAGCAAGGCTATTCTCCACCACGAGTTGACAAGTTGCCTTCGGAGGGATTCCTGCGCCGAAGAAAAGTAGTGACAGTCGGACCTGTCTCTCCTAGCGTCTAGCCCTGCCCTTCTTTCTGATTTTCCGGAGCACCGTGCGAAACTTCTTCCAGGCGAGGCCAAGACCTCGTTCTTTCTTAAAAAAGAGAAAGAGGGCAACGTACTGCCAAGAATGTGGTATTTGTTTGACTGAGGTAGGGAGCTTGACACCGGGAGGACTGACACTCGAACGATTGGGATCCTACTCGCCTGCGACTAGAAAAGCCACCGGGGCACCGGGCACTGTGAGAAGCAAAGGGTCAGAATCAGGGGCTACCGAGGAAGCTCCTGAACTCCTTGGAGCTGCACCCGGACCAGGCAAAGGGGAGCTCCCAGTAGCATCGTTTCCTAGGGTCCTGCCAGTAACGCCCCCGGGGGAAGTGGAGAGGCTTCTCCGTCCGACCCGGTCTCCAGACACTAATGAAGACAAGGAGCCAAGCCCATGACAAGCTCCCAGTGTCCTCAACTGCATTTACGCCCTGAGCAGCCATGGAACAACCTAGGGAACAGCACCCAGCGGGGTTTCAGTATTTTACCTTAGGTTACGATCCCAGCCTACCGCCATCTTTCACAGAAGCCCGGGTCGCCGGGACTCCCGCGTACCCGGAAATATCGCGAGAATAAAAGCGACTATCACGGCTGAAAACGTCAGAAGAGAGACAATGTAGAGTTCTCGCGATATTTCCTTTGCTTACGAAGTCTTAGGGAGTGAAGAGGCGTGGTTAAGGTAAAAGCCGCGTGCCTCCACGGAGATAAGGCTGCAACTTACCAAAGGTGTAATCGTGCTGCTAGTCTGGTTCTGTATCTCCAGGAAGGAGATACAGAAGGGCGACTGACACTTGGAGACCGCAGAAGGAATCTCAGCTCCTCACACTGCATTTCATTACTAATAACTCTATTAGTAATGAAGGGCGTAGAAATTACCCCTGACAACCCTAATGCATATCACCCCTGCAATTGTTTTGTGCCCTTTCAGTTTTTGTGTCCTCATTTTCCCGTGACAAGAACATTTAAACTTCCTTTTCCGCCATAAGTAACGCTTTTTATTATTTGATCCGCGTTTTTATTGTCTTCCAGGTTTTACTCTCTCCTAAGAAAGCACTTCTGTCTTCCTCATCTCCCTAAGCCAACACCTACTTTGCCTTCAAATACTTCTTGAGAAAGAAAATTAATGCCTCATGTTTTCCTATCACTTCATAGAACAGGAGTTTATAGAGGGGACTTTGGGAAGAAAAGTTAAATTTGAACTGCTGGAGAGTAAACTTATTCCAGGTTCTTTTTCACCTATCTGTTACCAGATTTTATAATCAAACGTTGAGATTTGAGTTTTCTTATTCATTGACCTAAAATTCCAGATCAGCAACTTACTAGCATATGACCTTGGCCACATTATTTCATCTCTGCATCTCTATTTGCTCATCTGTAAAATGAGCATATCTCAGAGTTGTTATGAGGATTAAGTAAATTAATATACATCTAAAATGCTTTTTTATATTTGCCAAAAAGGCATTAGCAACTCTTCCTTCTTTGGAGTGTGGGCTCCTGGTTGGATGGGGGCTAGCTGTTGTTCACTTAGTTACACCTGATCCTTGGTCTCCAGGATAACCTACTTTCAGTTTAACAACTATCCCATGAGAGCTGGATTTCCCGGTGTAGCAGAACTGATTAATTTGATCCTGCTTATTTATAAAGCAATTCACCATTTTTTAATCTACCCACTGAAGACAAAACTTAATTTCCCCTGAAGATTGAAACCTGATTAACTTTAAAAAGAGATGGATACTTAATCTTGTGTTATCAGTGGCATTACATCTGAAAAATAATTTGCTTTAAAAAGTCCATTATGTATTACCTGCAGAAGATAGGTTTTAGACTGAGACTAATAACTGTTCCATAACAACCTGTATTTAGTAAAGATGATGAAAAGGTATTTCCATGCCATTTTTTTTTCTTTCTCTAGTTTGAGTAAAAGTTTCAGCAAGTAAGCAGGGAATATTGAGATAAATTAATAAATGAATAATTTTTACTGTAGAATGCCCACAAGCACTTCAAAGTCAGTACATGCCAAATGGATCCTTTTGTCTTTTTTAGGAGGGGGACAGAGTCTCACTCAGTTGCCCAGGCTGGAGTGCAGTGGTGTGACCTTGGCTCACTGCAACCTTCACCTCCACCTCCTGGGTTCAAGGAGGTGCCTCAGCCTCCCAAGTAGCTGAGACTGCAGGCAACTGCCACCATGCCAGACTAATTTTTGTATTTTTAGTAGAGGGAGGGTTTCACCATGTTGGCCAGGCTGATCATAAACTCCTGACCTCAAATAATCCACCCACCTCAGCCTCCCAACATGCTAGGATTATAGGAGTGAGCCATAGCACCCGGCCTTAAAAGTCTTAAATCAGTTTTTCACATGACAAGTTCAGACGTTATAATCAGCTGATGGATAAATACTTTTAGTCTATCCACAGTCTATGCCATCCGATATCTCTGTTTCAACAAAGCAATCATTTCTATCTATAAAGCATTGTGTGTGCAATAGTTTAATATAATTAATAGGCTGAAATGAACCACAGAGTGGGACTCTGTCCACTCCCTCCCCCCCAAAAAAAGACAAAAAGATCCATTTGGGATGTACTGACTTTGAGGTGCTTGTGGGCATTCAACAGATCTGTCAACTGAACTTGCAGCCTGGTCACTCTTGTAGCAAATATTCATTGAGCACCTTTAATATGACAAGTGATGTGCTAAGTACCAAAAAGAAGGGAAAGATTCACAAAAGACAAAGTAAAAATGGTACAAAACAGATTAACATTAGAATTAGAGAATCCTTGCAAATCTCATCTTTTATTTTCCTTGGTGTTCTTATCCAGAAGTATAACTTAATGAAAGTGGAAGCTTTAAATCAATATTCACGCAGAGGGTTTTTAGTAATTACTAGGACATTTATAATAATATCTCATTGTAGCATTTGCAAACGAAAGGAAAGGTTGACAGAAAAAGAGAGAAGAAGTTGGGCAGGGGATTGAGAGAAAGGGAAGGGGAAGGGAGGTTGGTTGAAAGAGAAAGATGGAGGGCATTGAGAAAGCAAGAGGGATTGAGAGAGAGAAGGGGGATGAGAATTTGAAAGTATAAGTGATTCGGGAGAGGGAGAAAAGAAAGGGGGAGAGGGAGAAAGGAAAGGGGAAGAGGGAGGTTGTTGACTGAACTGAAAAAAAAAAGTAGAGGGATTGAGAAAGAAAAAAAGATTAACAGAGGTGAAAAAAGAGAGACAGATTGAGAAGTTGAAAGAGTGTAAGAAGCCCAGAGGAATGGGGTTAGAAAGGGGGAATGTAAAAGGGAACAGGCAGTGGGGAAGAGGAGGAAAAGAGGTTGAAGGAAAGGAAGAGAGATAGAAAGAGACTAAAAGAGAAAGAGTGAGAAAAGACAGGTTCTTTTTTCTAATACCATTACAGAGATATCTTGTGCTCATACTTGCCTTCCAACTTTTAAATGAAGATTCATTAGAAAAAGATTAACCAGTTTCAGTGAAGCCTCAGTTACCTCCAGCCTTAAATACAAACAGAAATATTTGGAAGACAAACCATTTTGTCCGAGAGTTAAGGATTCCTAATTTAAGTATATCAGCTTTTTTACTTTAATTCTGAAGAGCAAAATTTTCATAATGTGGATGTACTGAACCTAACATCTTGATGTATTATTGTAATTACAATTATTAGACTGAATCACATAAAGTAGCTAATTTCCAAGATGTTTTTATCTACAGAAATGGCAGCTTCATAATTCAAACTTTTATAATCTACTCACAATATTGAGTTCTATAGGAAGGAAGCCCTGCATATTATGCTTTTTGAAGTTGTTTGAATATATATATGTAATTTTTCTATTTCCCTATGAATTGCTGTCTCATTTGATTATACATGTGCTTACCTAAAGCTGAATCATACACCATTTTGGAATGCTGCATTCTTGGAAACCAAATAAAAAATTTTGGTGGAATGTGTAAAATAAGAAAAAAAATGTTGCCTGAGGCTCCTACTCATTCTATATTGCAGATTTCTGTGATAGAATTTGACATCTATTCTTCTGGCTCAGTGACCTTCCCTAGTTCCTCCCTGATTCTTGGCTACAGCCTACAGAGGTAAGGCGATTGAGATAAGCTGAGCTTCAGATAAATTAAATACCTTATAAACAGATTAAATATCCTAAAATTTTATCTAAAATTTTTAAGGTCAATTGATATGCCTGAGACATAATCTCTTAAATGTCCACTCCTCATCACAATTGTGAAACTGACAGGGACCATTTCTATCTATTTGTGCTCAGAGAAGTTTCCAGCCTGTATCCCTGTGAGTAAAGTTAAGAATTATATGGGTTGAATAATATTGCCCTTCTTATCATATTTTTTCTATTTGCCAAAGTAGAAAAAAAGTAGTACCAGTGTATATAATACCATTCAAAATATATGACATACATGTGGTATGCAAGATATGAGTTGAACAATTCAAATTGTAAGTTCCCAGGAGGCATGAAACAACATTAACTTTTGTGACCAATGTTTAATATTGAATGTACAAACACACCAACACCAACCTCTGCAATGACAATGACGGGTGGAAGTAACACTGAATATTTTGGCACTGACAAGACACTCATTTTTCAGGTGTACTATTATCTTTTTTATTTTCTTTCTTTTCTTTTTCTTTCTTTTTTTTTTTTTTTCTTTGAGATGGAGTCTCACTCTGTCACCCAGGTTGGAGTGCAGTGGCATGATCTCCACTTACTGCAGCCTCCACCTCCTGGGTTCAAGCAGTTCTCCTGCCTGAGCCTCCTGAGTAGCTGGGATTACAGGCACATGTCACCACACCCAGTTAATTTTTGTATTTTTAGTAGAGATGGGATTTCACCATGTTGGCCACACTGGTCTTGAACTCCTGACTTCATGATCCACCCACCTCAGCCTCCCAAAGCACTGGGATTACAGGTGTGAGCCAGCATGTCTTGCCTCTTCCCATTTCTAATCACAATTATACCATGCTGCTCTTTCAGTGATCACACTTCTCCTCCAATGACAGATGTGATCCAATCACTGCAGGCAGAAATTCTTGTGAAGATGGTGCAGTGGGATGTCAGTGACTGCTGCCTCAGCTCACAATGTTGACAGGCTTGTACTTTTCAGGTTGGGCACACTGCAGCGGTCTTCCAGAATCTCCCTGCAACCAACAAAAAGAGAAGTTCTCCCAAATACCTGATTCCTGGCTGACACAAACCCCAGCTGCCCATGATGGTCAGGCAGGGCACAGGTTCTTTTCTTATCTCTCTGATTTCTGCCCACAACCTAACAGAAAACTATGGCCACTCAGGTAATTGGTTAGTGTGACAGATCTCTTGAAAGGATTAAATCTATACCTTCAAGGAGAGACTGAAAGATAAGGTTTAGGTTAGTATAAATTCACTTAATGCTGACTATAGACTCTGCATGAAGAAACTTTCAAGCATCTATATAAATGCCCAGATGATGGTTTTCAGTTACATGAAACTTCTTTATGTTTTCAATGCTACCAGCAGTATGTGCACTAAGTCACCTAATTCAGCTATGCAGCTGAATCATAAGATATGATCTGCTGGGTGAGATGGCTCATGCCTGTAATCCCAGCACTTTGGGAGGCCCAGGTGGGCAAATCACGAGGTCAGGAGCTCCAGACCAGTCTGGCCAACATAGTGAAACGCTGTCTCTACTAAAAATACAAAAAAGTAGCCGGGTATGGTGATGCGTGCCTGTAATCGCAGCTATTTGGGAGGCTGAGGCAGGAGAATCATGTTAACCTTTAAGTTGGAGGTTGCAGTTAGCCAAGATCGTGCCACTGCGCTCCAGCCCGGGCGAGAATGCAAGTGCGAGACTCCATCTCAGAAAAAGAAGAAAAAAAGAGAGAAAGGTGGGGGAGGAGAGGGAGAAAGAGGGAGAAAGAAAGAGAAAGAGAAAGAGAGACAGAGAAAGAGAGGAGGGAGAAAGAGGGAGAAAGAGAGAGAAAGAGAAAGAGAGACAGAGAAAGAGAGAGACAGAGAAAGACAGAGAAAGAAAATAAATAATCATGTTTGTAGGTCAAAAAATATTGAATATCAGCAATTTCACATAGTTCATTCAAGTAATGAATAATTTCTTTTGAGAACTGAGTTCATTTCAACTATCAAATTAGTAATCACAGTTCAATTGTTTTTAAAGTAACATAGAAATGTATTTATTCTTCTTGCCTTTCTTTTTAAAACTAACATGCGTCTTTTCTTCTTTATGGATCAGTAAACGCCTGTTTGTGAGACATGCTGAAAAGAAAATTCCCAGATTCATCAATGCAATCCTTGAATTACCATGCAGGAAGATGATCCTGCAGCTCTTCTGAATATATTGGTGTTTGGAGTATACATACCATGGTGGCTTTGGCAAGAGGTACTAATGAGCAGAGATACCTTTGCCTGCTGTACCATTTTAGAAAATTCATCCTCTAGCACAAAAGAATAAAAACACATATAAACCTAGGCAGATGCTTTTAAAGGCTAACACAGAGATTTCCCTATATATAGATAGATTCTCAGGGTAAATCCCACTATTTTTCTCTCTGGGCACTAGCACAATGTTGTTAGGTGATTTATAAAGACCTAATATTATTCCACTTTAGCTTATACAACAGAAACACCAAAACTATTTTGTAAGCATTCTTTTTATCTTCACTACAATTCTAGGAAGAGAGAAAAATAATATCACTTCATAGAAGGAAAAATAAAAAGTTTAGACCCAAATCAGTTGTTGATGAAGCGATCAATACAATTCCTTTTTAAATGTTAAGCCTATAATTGATACCCTTGGTTTCACTGTGCTCTCATTCTTTTGACTTTGCTGAATAAACATTATGTTTAGAGGCTGACAATGGAAACTACATTCCGATTCACTCTAGTCTATTGGATATTTGTAATTTGTTAACTCAGTTGTACAATACAGTAGAAGTGAAGCCAAACTCATGGGTTGATCTTTACATGGGCTAGTTATTTTTGCATAATCTTTTCTACCCATTTACCATTCATACCAATCCATCATTTCAGAAAAATGCCTCACGTGGTTAGAAATTGGCTCATATCTTCAAGTTTGTGTTTCACTGCTATAAAAACAATTGTGTATGGGTGTCTGAGTTTGCATATGTTTACAGTACAATTGGAGAGTAATTACATAGAAATGAGACTTACAAATATTAGGTAATAAAATCACTAGATATTCTTGAATACAAGTTTTTATAAGTATCAATAAACTGGTATTCATGACTATAATAACCTAAAACCAAGGAAGTCACCTTTAGATCCATTATTTTAAAAGAATTTTCACACCATTATTCATATTAAAAATAGAGAAAAACTGAAAATGAATAAGAAGAGTACACTTAGATGTTACACGTTTGTTTGGATTTTAATGTTGGAGGAGGTGGTGCATATACTCACTATGAGGTTCAGTTGTTCCCCATCCAGCAGTCATACATGTAAGGTAAATTTGTTTTATCATCTTTCTCTGGCACCAGATTGGTGACGAAAACTCTCCTAATTAAAAAGGATGTTAAAGAGAAAGGTAAATATCATTTAATCTACAGGATTGACATTAATATTGTCTATGTTGCTTGCTCTTCAGTGACAGCTCTGGAAATATTTGCTTTGACCTAACAGTAACCCCCATTCTTTTTGAGGCAAAGTCTCACTCTGTCATCCGGGTAGAGTGCAGTGATGCAATCGTAGCTCACTGCCACCTCTAACTCCTGGGCTCATGTGCTCCTGCCTCCTAAGCCCCTTAACTAGCTAGTATAATATACTGGCATGCACCATCTAATGTGGCTATTATTATTATTATTATTATTATTATTATTATTGTAGATGGTATCTTGCTATTTTGCCTAAGCTGGTCTTAAACTCCGGGCCTCAAATGATCCTTTTGCTTCATCCTCCCAATGTGCTGAGATTACAGGTGTGTGCCATGCACTTGGCCAACATTACTCTTAAATGCTGCAATTAATTAAGTCTTCCAGAAAATGCTATCTGTTACTCAAAAGGGATCAGCCCAATTTATATGTTACCAGTTTGCTCCAAGTATTACCATATCCTCCCAGGACAATAGGAACATATGCGCTACACTCAGATGTGTGGCTCTTGGTTTCTCACTCATAATCATTTTTTAAAAATACATCTGCCCTTTGTCCATATGCCTCTAGGACATCACCTTGTTGAATCTGAAGTGACTTCCTTCTTCAACTTCATCATGTGAGGAAAGGGGAAGAATCACATTTGTAGTACTTTAAATTTTTCAAGTACACACACACACACGTACATTTGTTTTCCATGCTGTTTTGATTCAGACTTTTACATACTTTAATACTTCAGCCTATCTACCATCCTGGCTCATTTATTTCAATAATTTGTTCTTTATTTTTACTGCTCTTAATGTTATGAACTCCTTGAAACTTGTCTGTTCTTTTACTACTTACCTTCCTATGCACATCTAAATCTTAGGCTATGCTGCCTTACAGATAATCATTACTCTATCATTTCACTTTCTGTCAAATTTTCTTGAGCTACACCATTTTCCCTCTGCCAACATATTGTTTTTTAATGAGTTGGCTCCTTCCTTCCTTTGTTCCTTCCTTCCTTCTTCTTTCTTTCCTTCTTTCCTCCTCCCCTCCTTTCTTTTCTTTCTTTCTCTCTCTCCTCTCTCTCTTCTTTTCTTTTTTCTTTTCTTTCTTTCAACACATTCTCACTCTCTCCCAGGCTGGAGTGCAGTGGCGCAATCTCGGCCCATTGCAACCTCCACCTCCCGGGTTCAAGAGATTTTCCTGCCTCAGCCTCCCAAGTAGCTGGAATTACAGGCACCCACCATTATGCGCAGCTAATTGTATTTTTAATAGAGACAGTGTTTCACCATGTTGCACAGGCTGGTCTCAAACTCCTGACCTCAGGGGATCCGATCCAACCACCTTGGCCTCTCAAAGTGCTGGGATTACTGGTGTGAGCCACCATGTCCAGCCTACCAACTGCTTTTCTTATTCTGATTTTTTTCATTTATTAGATTATGATCACATCAACTCATATCATTCAGTTGATGAATGTATCACAATTTATTAAATCCCACTAATGAACATTTAGACTATTATCTCTGTTTTTCTTATAAGCTGCATCAAGCATTCCAGATAATAAAGCTGTACAGTTGTGCCATTATTCCTGGAAAGTAGAATTGTTGGACTATGAGACATATACTTTAAAAAATAGCAACTATTGCTACATTGCCTGATTTTTGAAAAGACAAAAAAAGGATGTATCAAGTTACACTCCACCCAGCTATGTTTATAATTTAGAACTATGTCAAGAATCTTTAAAATATTCATACCCTAAATCCAGCAATTCTACTTCTAGGAAGTTTTTTTTTTTTTTTTTTTTTTTGAGACGGAGTTTCGCTCTTGTTACCCAGGCTGGAGTGCAATGGCGCGATCTCGGCTCACCGCAACCTCCGCCCCCTGGGTTCAGGCAATTCTCCTGCCTCAGCCTCCTGAGTAGCTGGGATTACAGACACGCGCCACCATGCCCAGCTAATTTTTTGTAGCTTTAGTAGAGACGGGGTTTCACCGTGTTGACCAGGATGGTCTCGATCTCTTGACCTCGTGATCCACCCGCCTCGGCCTCCCAAAGTGCTGGGATTACAGGCGTGAGCCACCGCGCCCGGCTTAGGAAGTTTATTTTAAGGCAATCCTAGACCTGGGAAAAATATATATTCAAGGATAGTCAATCCAGCATCATTAAAAAATTTTTTTAAAGGAAACAATCCATTTTTTGGACAGGCTACCATGTATTCATTAAAATTATATTCTAAAAGTCTTTAATATTATGAAGCAATGCTGAAAATCATAAATGAAAATGTACAATAAAATAAAACTTACAATAGGTATATTATTACAACTACTTAAACAGAATAGTACAGGAAACACATGAAAGAAGTATGCCCAAATATTCATATAAAGGTAATGATGCTGGAAATTATAGGTAGGAAATGTCTTGTCTTTAATGGGGAAAAAAAGTCATCTCTCACTCTTCCCAGTGAAAAGAAATGAATAGGTACAGATATAGATGTTACTCAATCCTTAGAGGGAAGAGAAAAAATTCTTCTGTTAGCATTGATACCAGGTGGTGTTAAGTAGGAAGCAAAGTCCTAGGAGAACAGGAAGAAGGATCAAGATAAGAAGGTAAGGAAAGAAGGGCTGAAAAGAAGGGGGAATGTCTGTAATGACGATTGTGGATACTGGGAGGCAGAACCATGCAGGTATACACCCAAGAATTGCAGAATGGTACTGAAATTGAAAACCACAAGATTTTAAGGGCATTAAATGTCACCACTGGTCTTTATCTAAAAAGGTGCTTCTCAACCTTAGCTACACATTATAATTTCCAGGAGAAATTTTTAAAATACCAATGCTAGGTTCAGGAAGGACCAGATATAAGGTCAACACAAAGAAGTCAATCACATTTCATGTAGAACCCAAACAAAATGCCATTTAAAATTACAGTGAAGACAATGTAATACTTAGGTATACACTTAGCAGAACATGTAATATAAGATCTGTGTGCTGAAAATTGCAAGATTCTGGTGACAGAAATCAAAGAAGACCTAAATAAGCAGAGAGACATATTGTACTCATGGATTAGAAGACTCAACATAGTAAATATGTGAATTCTCCCTGAATTGAGCTATAGCTTTAATGCAATTCCCATTAAAATCACAGCCAGTGTTGTTGTAGACACAGCATACTTACTTTAAAATTTATATGAGAAAGCACAGGCCTTAGCATATCTAAAACAATCTTCACCAAGAATAAATTGGGAGAAATCACTTTTTCCATATAAAGCCTACAATGTAGCTACAATAATATGTAGTAGTATGTGAAAGGATAGACACATAGCTCAACAGAAAAAAGATTCCAGAAATAAACCCACACAAATATGCTCACTTCATTTATGGCAAAGACACAAAAGCAATTCAACAGATGGTGTTGGAGCAGTTAGAGATCCCTTAGACCACAAAAAAGAAAAGGAGAGAGAAAAAAAGAAACCTCAATCTAAACCTTGCATATTATACAAAAATTAACTGAAAAGGGATCATGAAGTTAAATGTAAAGTGCAAGTCTAAGGCTACAGAACATTTAGGAAGAGCAAAGGTAAAATCTGGGGTTAGACAAAGAATGCTTAAACTTGACATCAAAAGGAGAAACTATTTTTTTAATGGAGCAATTGGAATTCATGTAAATTAAAATTTTTGCCTTGTGAAAAACCCTGTTAAGAGGATAAAGAGACAAGCTAAGACTGGGAGAAATATTTGCAAACCACATATTTGACAAAGGATTAGTGGCAGAATATATAAAGAATCCTCAAACTCCACACAGTAAGAAAACAATTCAATTAGAAAATAGGCTAAAGAGATGAAGAGGCTTATCACTGAAGAGGTGAAAAAATGGTAAGTAAGGGCCGGGCGCGGTGGCTCAAGCCTGTAATCACAGCACTTTGGGAGGCCGAGGCGGGTGGATCACGAGGTCAAGAGATCGAGACCATCCTGGTCAACATGGTGAAACCCTGTCTCTACTAAAAATACAAAAAATTAGCTGGGCATGGTG
>NW_016108142.1:290537-297409 GCF_001604975.1 Cebus imitator
AAAAAAAAAAAAAAATGGTAAGTAAGTAAATGAAATGTTCATTACTATTAGCCATTAGGGAAATACAACAAGATATCACTATCACTACACACCTATCAGAATGACTAACTTTTTTTAAAAAAAAAGAATGACAATGCCAAATGCCAGTGAGGATGCAGAAAAACCAGGTCACTCATACATTGCTGGTGGGAATATAAAATGGTAAAACTACCATGGAAAAACAGCTTAGTTTATTACAAAACTAAATATGCAATTTCCATATAACCCAGAAATTGCACTCTTGGGCATTTATCCCACCAAAATGAAAACACATATCCATATAACTTGTACACAAATTTCCACAGGAGCTCATTTGTAATAGCCCAAAGCTGGAAACAACCTAGCTATGCTTTGACAGAAGTACCACTAGACAAACTGTGGTACATTTATACCATGTAATACTATTCATGTATTATAAGGAATGAATTATTAAAAGGAAATAACAATTGAACAAGCACAATACAACTTGGATGAATCTCCAGGGGACTGTGCTGAGTGGAAAAAGCCAATCCCAAAAGGTTACATAGTAGGCAGCTCCCTTTACATAATACTCTTGAAATGACAAAATTCTAGAAATAGAGAATAGATTGGTGGCTGCCAGAGGTCTGGGAAAGAGTAAACTGGGTGTTGCTATAAAAGGGCAACACTTTGGGAGACCGAGGTGGGTGGATCACCTGAGGTCAGGAGTTCAAGACCAACCTGAACAATATGGTGAAACCCATCTCTGCTAAAAGTACAAAAGCTTAGCCAGGCATGGTAGTGTGTGCCTGTAGTCTCAGCTACTCAGGAGGCTGAGACAGGAGAATTGCTTGAACCCTGGAGGCAGAGGTAGCAGTGAGCCAAGATCGCACCATTACACTCCAGTCTGGGTGACAGAGAGACCCTGGCTCAAAAAAACAAAACAAAACAAAACAAAACAAAACAAAACAAAAGGCAACACTAGGCATCCTTGGGGTAACAGAAATTTTCCATATTTTGATTGTATTAGTATCCTACAAGATGTTACCAGTAGCAGAAACTAGGTAAAGAGTATATTGGATGTCTGTATGATCTCTTAAACTGTATGTGAATCTAAAATTATTTCAACATAAGTTTAATTAAAATCAAATCCATAAAGCAAGATAAGGAGGGGGGAAATGCTGATGCCAGCTCTGTATTCCTCAGATTGTGTCTTAAGTGGTCCAAAATGTAACCTGGCCTACAAGTGTGTATGAGTGTGTGTGTGTGTGTGTGTGTGTGTGTTAAGCAACCCAGAGATTATACTGTACAGCCAAGATTAAGAAGCACTGTTCTAAATGTTCTCTCTGACTTGGTTATAAAAAAATAGAAAGCAAATGATGGACTGAGCCATGATTAGTGATAAGCAGGATGGAAGCATTGAAAAGACAGCCAGAGGGAGGTGAGTAGCACCTCTGACAGAGGTGTACTGGCAGAGGAACAGTTAAAGAATGTAGCAACTGGTTACAGACCCCTGTGAGTCCATGGAACTGCATGGTCTTGGGAGTGGAGATGTCTTAGCTACAGTTCCTGCAGTCCCCTTTCTCACTAAATGTTCACCTGTGCTGAGTATGTGGGCAGGGTACTGTTATTCCTTTCTATTAATAATAAAACTGAGGCACAGGGAAGCTAAATAACCTACCCAAGATCGCATGACTACTACATGACAAAGCCAGATAAACCATTCCTCACCCAGTTTTCACATTAGCTTTAGTGTAAGTAACCATTACGCAAGAATAGAATTTTACTAGGTCATGAAAGTACAGAAAATGGAACATCTGATGCTTCAACTTCCTACGTATTTGTAGTAACTTTATAAGATAAAGAATCAAAATTTTAAATTAATTTCTTTGAAATCTTCTGTAGACCTCCATCAATTAAAAACTCATGAAGGTATGTGTTTAGACTTCAGCTTTTAGATAAAGTGGTATAAATATAAGAAAGTTTTGAAATAGCTATTTAACTTCAGAAATATGTGTAGCCCTTCTCAGCAAGATGAAAGATATTAAGTTGTATAGCAAAGGTTCAAAACATGGAAGAGTTATCCATACCAACCTAATTCAATATGTTTTTCCAGAAGCAACAGGATAGATCACCAAGAGGACAAAATTGTGAGAAGCCAGGATGAGTAGAAACAGGTTTTAATGGTATCAAATCACTGCTTCCCATGTTCCAGAAGTAACTTCTTCCTATTACCAGGTTGTCTATTGACAGGATTTGTCATAAGGGAGCAGGGAAATAGACATCTCTTTTAATGAGGTCATAGTCATTTTTCATAATTACAAAAAAATATATTATTTTACATTTCTTTTTGTTCCTTTTAAAATTAGAGATATGGTACTGCACTATCACCAAGGCTGGAGTACACAGGTACGATTATAGCTCACTGCAACCTTGAACTCTAGACTCAGATGATTCTGTCTTCAGCCTCCCAATTTGCTGGGACTACAGGTCCACACCACTATGTCCAGATAATTTTTTTAGTTTTTTGTAAAGATGGGGGTCTTGCTATGTTGCCCGGGCTGGTCTCAAACTCCCGGGCCCAAGCAATCCTCCTGTTTTCATCTCCCAAAGTGCTGGGATTAGAGGTGTGAGCCATCATGCCTAGCCTACATTTCTAATCTATATTAAAAATTTTTATTATCTTGAATTATTGGAAAACAGGGATTTCCCTTAATAACTTTAATCCCCAAGAAGAATGTTAATCTATATATCTTCTTTCCTTCATAACACTAAACAAAATGTGATTATTAAGATTCATGGTGCCTCAAGATAATGATTCAGTGCATTATTACAATTATAATACTAGATGTTATATCCTTATATAATGGTCTCTGAGAGTTATATTTACTCCCTGTACAATGTTTTTCAAATAAATGTCTAGGGAACATGCATTAAGTCTGGCATTGCTTTAAAAATGTAGAATTTTATATAACTCATCAAATTAAAACTCAAAATTATGATTCTAAGATTTGATTACAAACTTCCCAAATAATTTTGAACACATAAAAGTCTGAAAATTGCCTTATAAGGATGACTTCTTGTGATTTACCTCTTCAAAAGTAAAGTTGGGGGATGAAAAAGAAAATAAGGCTTAAATTCACCGAAGGGTCCTGCTCACCAAGTTTTTGAGCAGATAGAAGGATCTGCTACTTTGAAGACATGGTTTGAAAACATTATATCTAATCATTTAGCTATGGGACATTATGCAATATTCTCAACCATCTCACTACTTCCAGGAGACCAGTATTAGAAATACCAGAATTTTAATACTGAGCAACTTTTAAACTGAGGAAGAAATTTTTAGATAATGTCTCAATATTTCATTGAAACAAGATTCAGATGAAATCAAAGAAAAAATTTCTTTTCAAAAGCATTCTTTAAAATTCCTCAAAACTTTATATATTTATTTTGGGAGCAGGTATGGTGATCAGTCAGCAGAGGAGAGCAAGGAAGAAGGAGACCACCTTTGAGCAACTCCAGGGCTCTAGGTGCTATGTTCAGAAACTTATGCACACATGTTAAGACATCATTATTTCCATTTTGTAGATGAGTAAAGAGAGGGGAGCATTTTTAAAAATACCTAGAAGGAGAAAGCAGCTTTTAAAATGAAAAACTATTAGTGGTATGTGTATTGTTGAAGGACAGACAGTTTCATTCACCTAAGTATATTCATTTATTTGCCAGATAAAGACTATATCACTGGGATCATAATCTTTAATATTTCTTGTGATGTGGGGAGAGCATTTGTGAGTCCTTGAACAAACAGTCTCAGAGCCCCTGCACCACAGGCACAGGTACAGACCTAAAGTTAGGATGCACTGCTGTCAGGACCCACTGTTTTGTGGCCAGGGAGCCTCCACAATATTATTGTCTGGGTTCTGCAGACTAACCAGCTAGGGCCATAACATTGCAGGTGCAGCACAGCTACTAAACAATCTATTGTTATCCCATAGAAAAGTAATAATAGGCTGGGGATGGTGTGTCACACCTGTAATCCCAGTGCTTTGGGAGGCTGAGGTGGGCAGATCATGAGGTCAGGAGATTGAGACCACCCTGGCCAACATGATGAAACCCCATATCTACTCAAAATATAAAAATTAGCCAGGCATGGTGGTGTGTGCCCATAGCCCTGGCTACTCGGGAGGCTGAGGCAGGAGAATCACTTGAACCTGGGAAACAGAGGTTGCAGTGAGCCTAGATCACACCACTGCGCTCCAGCCTGGCAACAGAGTGAGACTCTATCTCAAAAAAAGAGAGAAAGTATTAATAAAACATTATATAAAAGTAATTTTAAAACTCTATTAAAATCCCAGGATGAATGCATGTATTTCTTTCATAGGTTCAAAACTAGGATTCTGATCAAGAGATGAGACTTATCTTTTCTTGCACTGCTTTAAAAATGAGCAGATCAATAAAGTATTAATATATGCATCTTTGGAATACTCAAAACATAAACTAATTTTTAAAATAAAAATATTGCACGTAATCATGAAATTATTATTGTTCTTTCTGTGGCATTATTTCTGTTATTCCAGTGTAACAGATAACTAGACTTATTAAAACACTTTATACTATACATATTCAAAGTACAAATATATATAAAGAAGATGCATAAGAAAAATTTCTAGCATTGTATTTATTTCATTCTTGAACTTAAAAAGAAATTCTCCAGGAAATAATTTTAGTAACTAAAAACCAAGAGATGTTCTTAACTATGACTTTTCTCAAATATACACAAAAATTTGAGAATTAAGATATACGCTTATTTATATAATTATTTACTGGAGATTTCTATTTCATACCAGAAATCTATTTAAAACAAAAAGTTTCTAGCACAATGGATTTGTATTGTTTATTCATATTATGTTAAAACTCATTTCTACTTTCTTTTCAGATATGTGTAAAAAATGAATTCTCTTCTTCTTTTAAACATATACCAAAAAACATGCAAACTCCTCAAAAGACTATCCAGGGAGGTGAGGTTTCAGTGAGCCGAGATCACACCACTACACTCCAGCCTGGGTGACAGAGTGAAAGTCTGTTTCAAAAAAAAGAATAATGAATTCTGGCTGGGCGTAGTGGCTCATGCTCAGGATACAAACTCCCAGTACTTTGGGAGGCCAAGGTGGGCAGGCTGCTTGAGCTCAGGACTTCGAGACCAGCCTGGGCAACATGGTGAAACAAAATATGCAAAAATCACCTGGCACAGTTGTGTGTGCCTATAAGCCCAGCTACTTGGAAGGCTGAGGTGGGAGGATCACCTGAGTCTGGGGAGGTCGAGGCTGCAGCGAGCCATGATGGTGCCACTGCACTGCAGCCTCGGCAATAGAGCAAGTCCCTGTCTTCAAAGCACAGAAAAGAATAATATATGCTGATATTTCCTGTTTCATTTTAAAAATGCTGATTATGACTAATTTCATAATAGCAGTTTAACAAATATTTCAATAAAAACATATACATGTTAGTCTTGCTTTCACAATTCTCCACAATCAGATTCTGACCTCTCTTTGCCTTATTACCCTTTTACCTGTTATGTGCATGCTAGCCAAAAAGTCAGTCCCAGCTAATTTCCAGAACTTATCTTCATTCTCCAAGGTCCAACTCTTTCATAATGTCTTTTTGGTCAAAAATAACATCTTCTCAGCTGGGTGCGGTGACTAACACTTATAATCCCAGCACTCTGGTAGGCCAAGGTGGGTGGATCTCCCGAGGTCGGTAGTTCGAGACCAACCTGACCAACATGGTGAAATCCCGTCTCTACTAAAAATACAAAATCAGCTGGGCATGGTGGTGCACGCCTATAATCCCAGCTACTTGGGAGGCTGAGGCATGAAAATCACTTGCGAGGCAGAGATTGTAGTGAGCCGGGGTCATGCCATTGCACTCCAGGCTGAGCAACAAGAGTGAAACTTCATCTCAAAAAAATAATAAATAATATCTTTTCCTCTAATTTCTTTTTTTTTTTTTTTTTTTTTTTGACACAGGATCTTACTCTGTCACCCAGGCTGGACTACAGTGGTGTGATCTCGGCTTATTCAAACCTCCATTGTTGCAGACTCGAGTGATCCTTCCACCTCAGTCTCCCAAGTAGCTGGGATTACAGGCAGGTGCCACCAGGCCTGGCTAATTTTTATATTTTGTGTGGAGATGGGATTTCACCATTTTGCCCAAGCTGGTCTCAAACTCCTAGCCTCAAGTGATCCTACTGTCTTGGTCTTCCAAAAAGCTAGGGTTATAGAAACGAGCCACTATGCCCAGCCTTCTCTAATTTCTTAAAGTACTTTGGATTGTGCCAACATTATGCCACTTGCCAGATGTGAATCCTTGTGTTATTACGTGTGCACATATCCTTACTCTGCCACCTAACTGTTGGGTAGGTTCTTTATGGTCTAGAAAAGACTATCCCCCGAACATCATCTTTTTACCTAAAAATTCTCTCAGGGCTTTATGAAGATTGTATAGATGTATAGCCATATTGTTTCAGGCTACCAAATTCTTGGAGCAACGAACTAGCATGAATTGCGGGTCATTCTCTTTATGATATTTGAATCTGAGGTTGAAAACAGGCCAGGCGCAGTAGCTCACGCCTGTAATCCCAGCACTTCGGGAGGCTGACGCAGGCAGATCACCTGAGGGAGGGAGTTCAAGACCAGCCTGACCAACATGGAGAAACCCCATCTCTACTAAAAATGCAAAAAATTAGCTAGGTGTGGTGGTGCGTACCTGTAATCCCAGCTACTCAGGAGGCTGACTCAGGAGAATCACTTGAACCTGGGAGGTGGAAGTTGCAGTGAGCGCCTGGGCAACAAGAGTGAAATTCTGTCTCAGAAAAA
>NW_016108142.1:298094-319680 GCF_001604975.1 Cebus imitator
AAAAAAAAAAAAGATTGTTTAAAGTCTTGAAAGACCACAAGCTAAATCTAAACTTCTTAAGATGGCACATAAACGTCTTTAAACTTTGGAACAATATATACTTTTCTACTCTTGTATACGATGAACCACTTTTCAAACATCTTTTGTTACGATGTTTTTAACAAATCTTACTGTGAATGTTTAATTTTTAAAACTCTTCATAATTGGGATATAAACTATTTTCATAAGAAATGGGCATGCATATTTCACACAAACACATATACATTCTACCTCTATTAAAGAAAGAAGAAATATAAGTACCACTGGGCATAAAATAGAATAAATTTTAAAACAAAAGTGTCACAGCAAGCATCTCATTAAAAAAAAAAAAATCTTGAAATCTCCCAGAGGGAGAATATTTGACTATTTATTTCAATGAAGATAATTTCTATAACAAAACATTTTTCTTTAAACAGTAACAAACTAAACAGATCCCCTACAGGCTATTAAAAGTTGTACGATTTGTTATTTTCCATAATAAAAGATAGGAGGAATTGGTAATTTCCATAGGAAGTAGGCCTTAGGAATTACCACCACAATACATTTGGATAAGAATGAAAACAACTTTACCCATAGTTTGTAGTAATTAGGGTAAAACTTACTCACTGGTTTAAGTAGTTTTCCATTTTCCATTTACTTCACAGAACCACAATAGTACTCTATCCTCTTAAGAAATGTTTGTAAAACGCGAAGGGTCAAGCATAGTACTTGGTACACAGAAAGAGGTTCAATATTTTTGAATTAACAAATTACTGAACGAATGAACACAATGGGCTCTCAAACCCTCCCTGCTCCCTCTTAGGTTTGCTATTATGTCCATTATGTGCTTTGGCCCTTCTCTATGTCAATAATGATGTATTTCCTTTCCTTTATCCCTAAGAAAGGCCCTGGTTATTCTTTCTTCCTTTAGAGATCTAGAATCTATAATCACCCTTCTCACTCGAAACTCCTCATTTAACAATAAAGAACACCCTTTTCCCTTGGGCCTTCCTCATGTCTCTAATATGCCTCTCCTGCAGCAGAGATTGAATCTAGCTGAACACGTTGTAAGATAAACCTCCTGAAAGCAATGTCTGCCTCCAGGTTATTTGAATTTCTCACCCCATCCCTACTTAACAAGTAATTTTATTCCGAAACAGTTATCATTAGTGAGACATCAACATATTTACACATCAATCTACTGCAGCTAACTTCATAACAATGGTAGAAACAGAAAAATGCTGAGCATCCTACCGTGGGTCTCAAAAATTGAATTCAAATACTCTGTGTATAAAATGCCTAGACTCTGTCATTCTAGCTCATCTATGATCTGGCCTAACAAGTATATTTTTAGACTACAAAATAGCTTTTTCCTATGACGTGTAAAACTCCATTAAAAATGAATTCTTCCTAATAAATATTTTATGGTGTCTAAAATTGCTGTGAATATCAGTTACACCTTTTACAATGATCTTTTAGCCAGAAAGCCCTTATTTGTAGAATCCTCATATATTTCAGTTGTCACCTATTTAGGCTAGGCCTAATACCAAAACTGTTCCCCATTACTGAATTCAGAGAATTATTCAGGCACACAGTTTATTTCCTATCTTGATACTCCTGAGCCCATGCCCCAGCCCTCTTGCTAATCTCCCTGGACCAGACAACTCCATTAGAATCTGGCACCCACGTTTGTTCTGTCTAACACTGCATGAAGGACAGAAAACTTCAAAGCACTTTTTTTTTTTTTTTTCTTTTTTGGGCTACCAAGAAGCCAAATTTTTCTACCTCTACCATTCAAAACCCCAATTCAACAAACTTTCACAGGGGTTTTTCCCCCATGTTAAGCAGTCAGGTATTAGAGATACACAAATAAAACACAGACTCTGCCTTCAAACAACCCAATGAACAGAAAATTCTTTTATGCACAACCAAAACGCTGTAATAGTAAGATTCAAATATGTAGAGGAGAAATTTGGTTGAGTATATGACACTTTATTTCTTTCTTTGTATTACAGAAAAGGTAAGTCTGTAGAAAAAGGAGAAAGACAACTGGGTAGAAAATTTATTTCAAATATCTAACCCAAATCTTCAACAGATTTTCCATTTTAAGTATTCCAAAAGGTGTACCATTGTATATTACACTAAATGTGGGTTCACTTATCACTTAAACTTTTGTTTGTTTGTTTTGTTTTGGTTTGGTTTTTTTGAGACGGAGTTTCGCTCTTGTTATCCAGGCTGGAGTGCAATGGCACGATCTCGGCTCACCACAACCTCCGTCTCCTCGGTTCAGGCAATTCTCCTGCCTCAGCCTCCCGAGTAACTGGGACTACAGGCACGCACCACCAAGCCCAGCTCATTTTTTGTATTTTTAGTAGAGATGGGGTTTCACCATGTTGACCAGGATGGTCTCGATCTCTTGACCTCGTGATCCACCCGCCTCAGCCTCCCGAAGTGCTGGGATTATAGGCTTGAGCCACCGTGCCCGGCCTTAAACTTTTTTAAGCTAAAAAATCTCAAGCAATTAACATTTGGGAAGAAAAACAAGACTGATATACAAAGTAGTCAAAACATTTCAACTTTCTAAACTGTATGCACTGCACTAATTTTTTGATATTAGAAATCTCCACATTTGAATTTGGATATTCCACAGTGATAAATACTGGACTAAAAAATTTGACATCGAACATATGCAAAACTAATGGCTAGTACGAAAAATGCTAGAATGGAGAGAGAAAACTTGCAAGTGCCAAAACGTTTAAACGCTCTTTCAAATATCCCGAGATGCTAAATTAAGGACAAAACGATTAGGGTTCCAAGAATACAAACTTTCATCTCTTTGAAGGCAAATGAATATTGAATTTCATTGAGATTAAGAAATAAACATGTGCTTAACTCCTATTTGACTTTCCGAAATTCACCACAGTGAACAGCCCATTCTTTTTCCTTGTTTACACCAAAAGCTCCTTTTGAACACAACTCGAAATGGAACTCCAGGCCCCAAAAGTCACTTTCACCCCCACAGGCAGCTAGCTACTTAACAGATAATAAGGAATTCAAGTGCAGGACTGAAGGTCTTATTTCTATGCTAATTTCACAATCCCCGTTTCTTTCCCAGATACAAAAATTAAGATTTAAAAGGTGGCGGGAGTGGGGAACTTGGGAGTTGGCCTCAGGAAAAGGCGAATTTCCCAAGAATTCCTAAATGGTTTTGTTTCTAATATTAAAACTGTAAGAAATTATCCAGCTATCAGTAGAATTTAACAACAGCTGAAACTTGCATTTGAAACAATTACCATGTTTCACTTTGTTTCAACAGCTCAAACTTGCATATGAAACGATTACTATGTTTCACTTTCTTTTTTCCTGGGGGCAGGGGATGGTGTCTAACCTACTCTTAAAATTTAACATACTAACAGGTTCCCCTCAGTCCACACCGACAGGTTTCTTATCCCCCATAATGAATTCAGTCAAATGGCATTTCTTTCTCATCGAAGGCCATCGGGAATGGTTTCAGGAAACTGATTTTCAAGCGCTGGGATCTTTAAGCGGCAGCAGGTGCCGGCAGCGTGGGGACAGATCGATGGAGAAGAGGCGGGCAAGAAGCAGGGACGCGCATTCCTCCTAAACAAAGCGCCAGCTGCCCACCCGAAGCGCCCCGGGGCTTAGAGCATCACCTCGCTGTAATCCCGGCGGCGGGGAGTGCGGCTGGACCCGGACACTGCGTGATCCACACAGCGTCCAGCCCGCGCCAGCCCCGCGGCCGCCTCTCGGCAACGCTGGGGCAGGGGTCAGCGAGCAGCCCCTCCGCGTCTCGCAAACCCCCGCCCGCGCCCCTTCTCCCCCAGCTCGCCCCGCCAGCCCGCTGCCCCTGGCTGCAGCATCTCCGCGCACTCGTGAGGCTGCCGCCGGGACAGAGCCGGAGCGCCGCAGAGCCCACCGAAACTTCCCAGGGGCGCCAATTCAAAAATCGCCTGTCCCGCCGCCGCCGCCGCTGCCGCCGCCGCGCGCCCCTGGCTGGCTCCCCTCTGCGAGACCGCAGCCCCGGTCTCCCCCTCCCTCAGGACCCCCCAGCGCCCCGCCCGGCGGGAACACGCCGCCAGTTGCCTCCCGGCTCCGCAGGCCGCCGTCGCATGTCGGCCGCGCAGGGGGCCTCACTCCGCCAATTGCCGCGGCCGCGCGCCCTGGCGCACACTCACCAGCCCGAGCCGGGGCGGCCATCTTGGCTCTCACTCTGGCACTCAGTCCCCCGGTCCGGCGGCTATGACAGCGGTGACTCGCGGCAGGCCCCGCCTCTCCCGCAGCCCCGCCCCCGCGCAGGCTCTGCGTGCAGTCGCCTTCCGTGCTTCGAGGCGGGTGTCCGGGCCACACACCGTCCCCGGCGCCGCACGTGGCTCTGCGGGGACAACAAGCGCTGCCTCCCCGGGGGGGCTTCGCACCTGCGGTGGTCGCCGGAGCCCGGGAGGGTAAACCCAGGGTGCCCTGTGTGCCTGCGAGCCGCAGAATCATCCACGGACGTACTTAGTCCTTCCCGGAATTTCTGTGATTTACACAGCGTCGAATTGTTTGGCAGAAACGCGTGCCACTTCCATTATCTTTAAAGCCTTCCCCAATTCACTGGCATAGAAATTCTTACAGAAAACTTTTCCTTCGTGAGGTGACCCCAGGGTGTAACTTTAGTGGTGATGACGGCTGTGTATTGGGCTCCCTCTCACAGCAAAAGGGCGAGAGAGGTTCCAGAACAGGCACAGGAAAGGCACTGCTATCCAGAACTGCCTAACCCGAAATTCCCATTTAAATAATGAAGTAGATACCTAAAAGAAAGAGAATAGATTAAGGAGGGGAAATCTTCCAGGCAAGTCAAGATTAAGGTACCTGAAAATTAATCCATTAATATTTATTGGATTCTTTGTGCTTAACTCTGAGCCAGATTGCTGTTTTTAACTGAACCTATACTCGATGAGCCAGTTCTACTTTGGCCACCCTGTGGAGTGTACTGAAAATGTAAAAACTCTCCATGGGGAACTTAAGACAAAGATGCAAAGTTAATAATGCATCAATACAGTGCAAAATTTTGCAATATGTAAGACAAGCTATAAAATGGTTCCTATCTTTTCATCAACAATTTTATTATGAGTAGTATCTTTCAGTGGTATGAGCTGAATAAAAAAATGGGTGCTCAAAGGTTTTCACAGCATATTATCCAAACGCTGAAAAACTGAAGGTGAGGAGGAGTGGGGCGTGATTTTAACTAAAAGGAAATGACTAAGATCTGATTTAGAGGCCGGGCGTGGTGGCTGACGCTTATAATCCCAGCACTTTGGGAGGCGGAGGTGGGTGGATCCTCTGAGGTCAGGAGTTTGAGACCAGCCTGGCCAGCATAATGAAATCCGGTCTCTACCGAAAATAGGAAACATTAGCAGGGCGTGGTGGCATCTGTAATTTCAGCTTTTCGAGAGGCTGAAGCAGGAGAATCGCTTGAACCTAGGAGGCAGAGGTTGCAGTAAGCGGAGATGGTGCCAATGCCCTCCAGCCTGGGCAATAAGAGCGAAACTCCATTAAAAAACAAAATCTGACATAGTAACACAGGAAGTTCTTATAATAAAATAGATAACAAAATAGCAAAGAGCTGACATAGTAACACAGGAAGTTATGTTAGCAAAATAGATAACAAAATAGCAATAGTGTTAATTCATATTTGAAAAAATACCAAATATGTACATGAAGATAACTGCTTAAAATGTAGTCATGCAAATAAAGATTAAAGATAAGGGATAAATTTGCATAGTTTAGTACTCATTTCATTCTTTTTTCTATTTACTTAAGTTCATAATATTTCTGATTCAATAATGGCCCCAGTGTACTCCTCCCATTCAAAACAACTAATTCCTGTCTTGTACTTTTGTCCACCACCTGAATTTCTAAAATGCATTAAAAGCATTACATGAAGTCATCTCTTAAGATGAAATATTGAAAATTTAAGTATTTCTGGCATGCAAAATGGTTTTTCCTGTAATTCCTTGAAAGCAAAATATTAATAAAAGAAAAATCAAAACTCTTGCCTTCCTACTATAATACCATAAAGCCATTCTGGGAGGTCATTTGGGAGATATGAGAGTCTTAGTAGCATCCCTCTGATCTAGTAATTGGGCGGGGTCTTTCAAGGACTAAAATGATGTGAATAAATGAAGAGAAAGAGTGAAATGGGAAGAAAAGCAAAGGCAAGCTGTGTAAGGGATAAGGTGGAGAGTGCTGAACAGTGTCTTCAATAAACTGCCTTGTCTCGAACTTCTGACCTCAGGTGATCCGCCTACCTCAGCCTCCCAAAGTGCTAGGATTACAGGCGTGAGCCACCACTCTACTGTTTACAATAGCAAAGACCTGGAAACAACCCAAACGCTCATCGATGATAGACTGGACAGGGAAACTGTGGCACATATACACCATGGAATATTATGCAGACATAAAAAACTAGGAGTTCGTGTCCTTTGTAGGGATATAGATGAACCTGGAAACCATCATTCTCAGCAAACTGACACAAGAGCAGAAAATCAAACACCGCATGTTCTCACTCATAGGCGGGTGTTGAACAATGAGAACACATGGACACAAGGAGGGGAGCACTACACACTGGGGTCTGTTGGGGGGAAATAGGGGAGGGACAGCGGGGGGAGGGGAGTTGGGGAGAGATAGCATGGGGAGAAGTGCTAGATATGGGTGATAGGGAGGAAGGCAGCAAATCACACTGCAACGTGTGTGCCTAAGCAACAATCTTGCATGTTCTTCACATGTAGCCCAAAACCTAAAATGCAATAAAATTAAAAATAATAATAATAAAAAATAAACTGCCTTGAATACAATGATGTAAGCTAGGAAGAGGTGTGGAGTGGGAAGGGAAGAGACAAGAAAATCTCGTTTCTAATAATTAAAGAGCAGATGTTTGTAGTTTAGCTTTTTTTCCATACTTATTACTACTTATTCAACTTTGAAATTTCCTCAGCTACTATTTTATTCCTGATCCGCACTACCTAGGCCTAAATTATAGCATGCTCTAGCTGATTTCCTGAGCTCCAGAATCTCTGTATTGCAATTTTATTTTTACTTAGCAATCATAATCATGCTTCTCCTTAAATTTTCCTTTTTGTGTTTTACCTATCTCATCGAATCTGTTTTTTAATCTAACGTTAAAAAAAGAAAAAAGCCTCATTTCCTGCCCACCTTCATCAATGATGTCCCCAAACTTACCTATTAAAACCTGAAAATCAGTCTTTCCCTAGGTCAACCTTTGGACTACTTAGAAGCCAGTCCCTGTATGACCTCCCATTTTTCTACTAGGGGAGATGTTGCTCTCCTAAGTGGAAAACCCTGGCCCCTGCCTCCAGTGGCCTCCTGCAAATCATTACAAATCAGCCTCTTTCAGGTCTGACTTAAACTCTCGCCTTCTGGAAACTGCTTTCCTGAAGTAACAAATGGCGTGCAGCTCCCCATCCCCCACCCCCAGCAGTGTATTGTTATGCAGTCACCGCTTTAGTTCCGAGTTCCCAGCCTGCTTCTATTTGCAGCATAACCTCTTTGGGGCCAGGAGTGTGCACTTTCTCCCTTCCTATACCGCTCCTCAGTTCCTAGTACCAGCCAAAAACACTGCTGAAATGTCTAAGGAGTCAACTAGAAGTTCCTCAGCATAATATGGGGACGTGGAAGTGATGTTTAGGGGGGCTTTCCTTGCGCCCCTGGTCCCCAGATGGAGAGAAATGGAAATTTGCCCTTACAAGGTAAGCAGTTTCCTAAACAAGATAAAATTTTAATGATTCTGAAACCTAATGAGTGTGTACCTCAATTCTGAGGTACAAAACAAACTAGTTTTGCTCCTTGTATCCTGAGAGAAGATTATGAATGGATTAAAAGAAGACAGAACATGGTAAATTTCATAAACCTCCGAGTGGCTTTTTATGCTTTATGTCAATTTTTAGAATTTCGTAGGACAGTCTTTCATGAATAGAAGATTTCAGGAATTGTAATTGCAGACTAAAAAATTTATGAGGTTATTACATTTTGGGAATCTACTTTTATGAAATTTCAGAGTTTTACAAACAATGCTGTTATCTAATAACTAAGATTCATTTAACATTTGTTTGAACACCTACATGCCTGGCACTGTACTAAGAATTAAGATATTCATAGCCTTCAATGGTTATGAGGATATGAAGGATTGAGTAGAGGAAGTGGATAAAGAAACGCTAAAGAGCTTAGCCCTAAACTTTGATTAAAGTGTTGCAACACACTTCTGTTGAACTTTTTTAATGAGAGGAACCCAAACGACCTTAAATTTCTGGCAACTATGAAAGAAAGGAGTTGAGAGAGTAGTATGGAAAAAAGAACAACAGATGTAAGATGTGGCCTTGTAGCAGGAGCAGCCACGGGAAAGGATCTCTCGGACACCTATTGCAGGAGGAAGGAATGTATTACAGCTGGGAGCCTTGTTGGCATACGTGCCTAATAGCAAAACTTGTCCAGCAAAGGGAGGTTCAGCCTTTATATAGGCTTATACTTTAGAGGCTACACGTGGAAGAATCTTAAGTTCATAGTTTTAGGACTCACATATGAAAAGGTTTTACAGTTTCAGGAATTACATATGAAAGGGTTTCAGTTCACAGTTTCAGGAATTACATTTGAAAGGGTTCCAGTTCACAGTTTCAGGAATTACATTTGAAAGGGTTCCAGTTCACAGTTTCAGGAATTACATGTGAAAAGGTTTCTGGTTTGATTTTTAAGTAAAAATAGTGCCTTCTGAAGTTTCCCCAAGGCCTAGCCTGTTGTTCTTAGGAAGAAGATTCAGGCAGCGCCAGCTGGCCTGCTCTCTGTTCTATTGAGATGCACAGTGGATGTGACAGAGTGGGAGGCAATCCTAAATGCCTGGGTCTCCTTCCTCATCGCCCCCTTTGAGACCCTCACCATTTTATAATATTAGTGAGAAGTCTCACTTTCATTCTCACTTTTCAGATTTTCTGAAGAAACTGATAATGTTTCATATAAAACACTTGTGATGTCATTTTTTGGCTAGCTACAGTAGTGATGAAGCCCCTAATCATCTGAAGGAACAGGGGGAGTAGACAAGGGAGCAACAAACAAACACCTATTATTATTGTAACAATTATGATGAGGGTTCTGAATCCTCCCAAGGATGAGAACCAACCTCCAAATAAGGACTGAGGGTTAAATCCGTGCCACACCTGTACAGGTACGTGTGCCAGTTTGGTCATGTCTCACGCAATACCTTCCACTGCTTGCCCCTGGTCATCGATGTGCAAGCAGCAGTTGGTTAGATTGAATTTTCCACAGACTCCTCCTTCAGCTGCTAGCAAATAATTTAGGGCCAGCTGGTTCTGATAAATTGCGTTTCTCATTTGAGTTTCATGTTGGGCCAAGAGGGACAGAGCTTTGCCCGTTTCATTAGTGAGTATTTCCAAAACAGCCGGCAACCAGATGATCTGGTTGAGCATGTAAATAGGGGTCTGGTATCCCCATGAGCCATCCTCTGCATATGTGGCCAGCCCTTAATAATTCTTTCTGGTGGCCACTCATCATCTGTCCAATCCCCTATTTTTAGGTCTCTTTTCTCCCTAGCGGAGTAGACTGGATACCCTAATAGCTCACCTGTCTTAACAGATGATAGGAAGAAAGAGGGCTTAATGATGCCTATGACACAGCTACCTGTCCACCTGTTAGGCAGTTGTATGTATGCCCTACGTCCGCATATCCAGTATAACCCAGGCGGGGCTGTCCAATCTCTCCAGTACTCAGGATGATCCCAAGCATCCTGTAGTTTTGGAAATTTTAGGAGGGGGTTCTTTTCTGTATAATTTGAGCTCCACCAGTTTACTGTGCCCATGATTCCATTATACAATTGCTGCCCTAAGCAGCTAAGCTTCCCTGCTGAAATAGTGAATCCTGCTCCCTCTCTGGCCAAACAGTATTGTCCGATAATTGAAACCTTTAAAACCCAGAAACTGTTGGTTTGAACCCTTTGAACTGAGGTCAGGTCTGGGACAGGGTCGGAAGGTAATAACTCACGAGCTTCCCATGGCCACCTGTCACCCAGGGTCGTTCCTCCACATACATAGCAAGAAGTGACATTGAGGGAATGGGCCACATTTTCAGCCAGTTGGAGGAACAAGTTCTTCATCCTTTTTGGAAGCTCTGGTATCAGTTCATCTAATATATCATAAAAGTGTTGGTACACTGGCCGGGCTGAGAGTTTCTGGACTTTTCCCCAAATTTGGATGCTAACTTCAGGGTCACATCCTTTTCCATCAATTCCTAGCACTACACTTTTCCCCTTTTTCCCATTTGGGGTCTTGGGGGTTCATGATTATTAATTCTACTGGGTTACAATGTCCTGAGATACAGGGGACATTATGTCCTGAAGTGGTGTCTTTCCTTTTTACAAGGTGAACAGGATCATTTTTATTATTTTTCCAAGTGGCCCAGGTGACACAGGACCAATAGGTGCAGTCATAGCACCAGTAGGTTTTCTGGCAGAGATATTTATGCTCTGTTGCATAACTTTGTTCCCACCTGAGGGAACCACAGCCCCTGGCACCAGAAGGATAGGCATTGATGGCTGCACAGGCATCAAACCTTAGAGTGACCTGTTTTGGGCTTCCTCTCTCTTCTGTCCTGGTTATTAATTTAGTAGGGCTATTCCATCGCCCTGTCAGGAGTCTAATTTCAAAAGTCATATGTATAGGGGGCTCTTATGGGTTGTAACATACATCAAGCTGTCCATCCCCCAGTCTACATATACTGAGTACCATTGTATAAACACGTTCCCTTTTGTGTCCCTGTGCACTCATATTAACTGTAAAACAAAAGAATGGGAGTGACATTTTGCCCTACCTTTGTAACCTGGTGGACACATTGAGATCATTCTTCAAAATCAGTTAATGTCCCTACTGTACATGTCCAAATATTAAGAACAGCAAGTCCCATGATGAATTTCCTCATGCTTCGGCTGTGTGTGGACCAGCCAGCTTCCGGGATGTGCCTGGAGTAGAGCTTCTTGTCCTTTTTAAGGTGATTCTGCAGTCCTTGCCTTGGTCCAAGTCTCAGGTGTTGCTGGTTTTTACAGGGCTGTGGTGGATTCAGGCTGGGAGTCCCTCTACCTTCACAGCTGTGGGATTGGTCACGATTAGGTCTGAGGTTCTTTCAATTGTGGCTTTAGAGGGGCTATACTCCTGTCCTTTATCCACATGTGATTACCTAGTGAGAAAGGGTGAGCCGAGGAGAAAAAGGCTTACAGGACATTTGTTATTTACTCAGGTTGAAGTATCCTAAGCGATTCTCCCTGTGGCTAGTAACTAGCATCCTAACTCAATCTCTCCCCACTCCCGAGGAGTTCCTAGGAGTGCCCAGAGTAGGGGAGGGGGGCCTATGGTATAAGACTTCAAAGGGGAATATTCTGTTTTTCCTAGAGGGGGTGCCTCTAATTTTGAATAACACCAAGGGAAGTGCCTGCACCCACTTTAATCTTGTTTCCTGACACACTTTCCCTAAGCTGTTTTTGATGGTCTGATTCATTTTTCCACTTTTCCGGAACTCTGAGGTCAGTAGGCAGCATGCAGTTTCCAGGTGATACCCAAGGCCGTTGCTGTTTTCTGGACTAAATCCTTCACAAATGCTGGTCCGTTGTCTGATCTGATGCATAGTAGCAGTCCAAACCTAGGGATAAGATCTTGAAGCAGCACACGGATTACTTCGTGGACCCTTTCAGTCCCACCCAGAGTATGCGCACACCAGGACCAACAAATACTTATGTTCCCCACACTTGGACATTTCAATAAAGTCTACCTGGAGATCTTTAAACAGAGCTGCTCCGTAAGCTTGAATGCCAGGGAGAATAGTTGGGACCCTGCCTCACGTTGTGTTGCTGACATGTAATGAATGCATTGCTGTGCCACAGTTTTAGTTGAGGCTGATAAGTGCAAGATGTAAAAGTACTGACCCAGCATCTTTTCAAGTGACTCTTGACCTAAACAAGTGGTCTCATATATGGCTTATACAACCACTGCACATAGCAGGCCCTGGTATTTGTCAGGCTTACCAATGAGGTATTTTGGTATTCATTAGAGTCACTGCTATGTGGGCTGCTTTTGATATTTAAATTCTTCCCAGAGTTGAGGCTAGAATCTTTGATTGCCACTTTTTTTCTTCCTTTTTTTTTGACAGCATGAAAAGGCTGTGTTAAAATCGGCTAAACCCAAAGCCAGGGCCAACAGAAGTTTCACTTTTACCTTCTGCCCCATGAGAAGGGTGTCTTGTCTTCTCCCCTCGCCCCTTTGTCACTGTGTAAGTGTTTGGCCAGTACTGCAAAGTTTGGAAATCCACAATTTACAAAACCCACCACTCCAAGGAGCTCTCTCACCTGCTTTTTATTCTCAGGTTCTGTCACTTTGCAAGCAGCTTGCTTCTTCTCCACTTCTAGGCTGCATTCCCCCTTCCAGATGGTGAGCCTCAGACATTGCATTTGCTTTTTGGCAAATTAGGGCTTTCCTTTTAGACACTTTATACCCACAGTCCTCCAGGTGCCAAAATAAGGCATTTGTTTGCGCACCTGACTGCCGTGGGGTGTCCCAATAGAAGGTTATCAGCATACGGGGGCAGCAAGCAAACAAGAAGCTTCTGGGGGGCGGTCACGGGCTGATGCCTCCCCAAGGATGATGAGAGAGTTTCTGAGCCCCTGGGTCCAGGTGTATTGGGTGGTCCTACCTATTTCTGGATTCTCCCATTGAAAGTCAAATAGCTTCTGACTTTCAAAAGCCAGCCTGATGCTAAAGAAAGCATCCTTTAAGTCCAGGCAGGTGAACCAACCATCCTCTGCTGGCAATAATCCCAACTGCGTGTATAAGTTGGGTGCAAAGCCATGCAAACCCTGCACTGGCCTGGGTGATAATATCAGTCCTCTGTTTCTGACTAGGAAGTTTCCACCCTCCTTCCCAAGGGACAGTGAGAGCCTGGATGACCCCCGACTGAGGCAGTTTTAGCTGCAGGTAGTCTCTTGTTGAATGGGATAGTGGCCCTCGATTTGCACAACAGGTTTTCCCAGAGAAGGGGGGCAGGGACAATTCATTAAGTACAAGAAAGTCTGTTCTCTTAATACCTTAATAGATTTAACAACACTGGCCTTGTTCCTTTCGATGGGGGGTTACAGGGCTGTCATCCAGACCATGGGCTCTTTGGGGGCATATGAGTCCAGCCCCCGTCTCTTTTAGTCCAGTGGCCCTTCCATTAGATTGAACTGAGCCCCTTTGCGCTCATTTGGATCCTCCTGCTTAGGATTGTCCTGTTCTTCAGTTAACTGTGGACATTTTTCTTCCAGCGTCCTATTTCTCAACAGAATGCACACTGATAGCATTGCAGGCCTGGGCGGGCAGACTGGGGGGTTTTCCAGGAACTCCCTTTTTCCATACTCTTGGGGGTTCTGGTAATCTGCAGGAATATACTCCTCCAGCCAATTAGAAGTGGCTTGGAGTATTCTCTGCCTTTTGTCTGTGTTAAAAAGATGTTATTTTTTCCCAATTGATAAGATCAGCCGAGGTGAACAGTCTTGACATTGGTGTGATGAATCCAGGCCATGAGTCTGTCCACCTTGAGTGCAGTGGGTGTTGTCAGGATAACCGTGTAGGGTCCCTTCCAGTGGGGTTGAGGCTGGAGGTGGCAAATCTTTTAACAAGGACAGAGTTTCAGGGCTGGAAGGGGTGTGTCAGCTGGTCTGTGAGGTCCAATGGGGTGGGACAGGTGTCCTTAATGAGCTGGTGTATCTGGGATTGAACAGACTGGAGAGCCTGTAAGGACTTAAGGAGTGTATAGTTATGGACTTCAGCATGCACAGCATCTGCGTGTCTGGGGAGTACAGGAGGGGGCCTACCGAACATGATTTCAAAAGGGGAGAAGCCTTTCTGATAGGTTGTGCATCGGACTTGGAGGAGCACAAAACGAAGCAAGCTAGCCTAGTTTTCACTGGTCTCTAGGACAAACTTTGTCAGGGTTTTTTTTTTATGGTCCGCTTCATTCGTTTGACTTGCCCTGAACTCTGGGGATGATAGGCACAGTGTAATTTCCAGGATATACCCAGGGCCTTGGCTAGGCCCTGAGAAATTTGTGCAGTAAAGGCAGGCCCATTGTCCGAACCCAGCATTAGAGGGAGGCTGAACCAAGGAACAAGGTTCTGTAATAGCTTTTTTGTGACCACCAAAGCAGTCTAGGACCTAGTGGGGAAGGCTTCGACACATCCAGAGAACGTATCTATAAACACAAGGAGGTATTTATAGCCATTTGCTGGGGGGTTTATTTCAGTGAAATCTACTTCCCATTGCTCCCCAGGGCTAGTCCCTCTGAGTCTTACTCCTACCTGGCTAGACCTCTTCCCTCTCAGATTTACTTGGGCACATACATTACACTGAGCGGTAATTTTCTTGATAAGTTCGTGTAAGTGGGGAATGCAGTATTTGGCTTTTAGCAGCTCAGCTAGTTTGGTCTGTCCTAAGTGAGTGGCCTGATGTGTGTCCTTAACTAGGGCCTATCCTAGAGCCTCGGGGACCACAATCCTTGTGTCTGGTAGAATCCACTATCCTGTGGAATCTTGTATGCCCCCTTGTTCTTTAGCAAAGTTTTCTTCATCAGGTGAGTACGTAGGGGTAGGGGGCAGGGTTGGGGCTGGCAGAGTTACAAGAAGAGTCAGAGGTTTTGCTGGTCCCAAGGCTGCCGGTCTGGCTTGTAGGTCAGCCGCCCTGTTTCCCCTTCCCTTTGGTGAATTTCCCTTCTGGTGTCCTTTGCAGTGTGTTAATGCCATGCTTTGGGCTTCCATATAGCCTCTAGTAGGGCTCAGATTTCTTCTTTATTTTTGATGGTTTTTCCCTCTGAGGTAAGTAGTCTTCTTTCTTTATAAATGGCTCTATGTACATGAGAAGTAGCAACAGCATACCGGCTATCCGTGTAGATGTTAACAGTTTTTCCCTCCTCCCAGTCTAAGGCCTTTGTCAGAGCTATGAGTTCTGCCTTTTGGGCCGAGGTTCCATGTGGAAGAGCCTGGGCCCAGACAACCCGCTCTAGGGTGACTACAGCTGCCCTGGCATACCTGACTCCATCGACCATGAAACTGCTGCCATCTGTATACAGTACCTCCTCTGGATTCTGCAGGGGGATGTTGGTGAGGTCCGGTTGAGCCTCGTGGAGGACGTCCATTGTCTGTTGGCAGTCGTGTGTGGGCTCCTCCAGCTTGCTGTCTGGTAGCAGCGTGGCAGGGTTAAAAACTGTAGCCTTTAAAAACTTTATGCGGGGCTAGTCCAAAAGTAAGGCCTGATATTGAACTATGCGGGCATTTGACATCCATTTTCCCGGAGCTCCACGGAGTGGTGACTCCACTGTATGGGGTGCTGCTAAATTTAACTCCTGCCCCAAGGTTAGTTTGTCCACCTCCTTGACTAACAGGGCTGTAGCTGCATCGACCTCAGACAAGCTGGCCACGCAGAGGCTACAGGATCAAGTCTTTTTGAAAGGTAGGTGACTGGCCGGGACCATGGTCCCAACATCTGGGTGAGCACCCCCTTTGTGACTCCCTGTTTTTCATGCACAAACAACCAGAAGGGTTTAGAGATGTCTGGCAAGGCCAAGGCTGGGGCCGTAGTCAGGGCAGTCTTGAGCTTGTCAAAAGCCCATTGCTCTATCTCTATCCAAGTTAAGGGCTGATTTCCTCCAGTGCAGGCATACAGGGCTTGGCTATCTCGGCGAATCCCAAAATCCATAGCCTGCAGTACCCTACTGCCTCAAGGAATTCTCGAACCTGGAGTTTCGTGGTGGGGGTGGGTATTTGCTGCACCACTTGGACTCAGCTGGGTGCCAGTGCCTGGTTGCCCTTCTCTGTGATATAGCCCAGGTAAGTAACTTTCAGTTGGCAGAGTTGTGCCTTTTTAGCTGAGACCTGGTAACCCAAAGTCTGTAGGGTCTTTAATAATGACTGGGTGGTCTCTTTACAGACCTCTTGGGTTTTTGTAGCCAAGAGTAAGTTATCCACATATTGTAGTAAGATACACTCGGGGAACTCAGCTCAGAAGGTGGCAAGATCTTGGCTAAGCGCCTCATCAAACAGACTGGAGGAGTTTTTGAATCCCTGAGGCAGTCTTGTCCAAGTAAGTTGCCCTGAGACCCCAGTATCGGGGTCAGTCCATTCAAAAGGAAATATGGACTGGCTAACAGGGGCCAGTGGGATGCAAAAGAATGCATCCCTGAGATCCAATATAGTGTAATGGTGGTGTTCTGGGTCCAAGAGACTTAGGAGGGTGTACGGATTTGGAACCGTAGGGTGGACAGTTTCCACTTGTTTGTTTAACTCCCTTAAGTCCTGTACAGGCTGATAGTCCTTTGTGCCTGGTTTTAAGACGGGGAGCAAGGGGGTATTCCAGGGGGACTTACAGGTAGTAAGGATCCCTCCTTTTAGGAGTCTGGTTATATGTGGAGCAATTCCCCATCTGGCTTCCTGGCTCATGGGATATTGTCGTACCTGGACTGGAGTTGCTGTTGCCAGTAACTGAACCATGACTGGGGTATGGTGACTTGCCAAGCCTGGGGAAATTGTCTCGGCCCACACTCCGGGTACATTCTCTTGTAATTGGCAGAGGAGGTCTGATGGTGGTGGTTGATCTGCCTCTGAGGATAAAGCTTCCTGCAAGAGATACTCATCTGACAGAGCGCAGGTGATGAGGATTTGCTGATGTGGCCCTGATGCCAAGGGAGGAGAACTTGAGAGGCAAGCCTGACCCTCACCGAAAGAAATATTTGCTTGAAGTTTGTGGAGTAAGTCCCGTACTAGGAGTGGGTACGGACACTCAAATGAGTGGGCGACGGTGGGTGACGGTGCCATTCCCCAGATCAATGAATCAGTTGGTGATCCAAGGGCTTGTTGTGGCTTTTCCTGTGGCCCCCTGGATAATTGTTTTTATACTGGATAGTGGTCCTAGAGGCTGAGTAAGGACTGAGTGGGCTGCCCTGGTGTTGACTAGGAAGCTGACAGGTGTGCCCCCAATCTTCAAAGTGACCCTGGGCTCCTGGGGGCTTAATAAATAAGAGCCCCACCCCCATCAATCCTGGCTTTCTAAATTGAGAATGGCCCTTGGTGGCTTTCCCTGACCTGTTTCTCCCCTTCTCCTCTCTGGGTACTTGTTCTTCCAGTGGCCTATCTGTCGGCAGTACGTGCACTGGTTGCATCCTAGCCTGGGCAGGGGACCCCCAGGGGCCTCCCCTGTGGGGTTACCTTTCCCTGTGGGATAACTCAGGTTTCCTGAAGAGCTACTATTACTGCTTTAGTAACCCTTTTATCCTGTTTGGCTTCTGAAGTGTCCCTATTGTTAAAAACCTTTTGGGCAATTTCCAGCAATTGGGACAAATTCATTCCCTGGAATCCCTCTAACTTCTGTAACTTTCTTTTAATATCAGGGGTTGACTTGGAAATGAAAGCCAGATTGATGGCCCACTGATTTTCTGGAGCCTCAGAGTTAACAGGATTGTAGGTGCAATAAGCGTCCTGTAGACGCTCAAGGAAGGCAGCCAGCGATTCCTGCAGGCCCTGAGTTACAGTCCCTACCTTGGAGATGTTAGTGGGCCTGTGGGCCACTCCCCTATCCCCTTCTAGCAGGTACTGGTGAAAAGTGTTCATAGCCTGTAAACCCACCGAGGTGTTTGGATCCCACTGGGGTTGGGTGGAAGGGAAAGTTTCATTAATTTTCTCCTTGTGGTCCTCTGCCAAGCGTCCCCCTGTTCCAATGATGGCTTTATGGGCCTCCTGTCTAATTCTGACCCTTTCTTCTGTGGTAAATTGTACTAAGAGTAATTGTTGACAATCATCTCAGGTGGGGCGGTAGGTTTGTAAGACAGGCTCTAGGAGACCTGTGAGTGCCTGGGGCCTTTCAGAAAATGGAGGATGTTGAGCCTTCCAATTGTATAAATCACTAGAGGAGAAGGGGATGTGGACGAAGAAGGGGTGGCCCTGACTACCTCTTTCTATTGGGGGCGCCTCCTGGAGGGATAATATCCTGGGTGGATATGGAGCCCCACTATAGGTGTGGAGTGGGGACAAGGGCTGGCTACCAGTGCTGTCTGGAGAGGGTGCTGGGACCCCTGTTCAGAGGGTCTAAAGTAAGGTGGAGGTAATTCTAGATCCTCTTCTAGGGTGGGGAGAATGGCTGGCACGGAAGGGCCCTTCTTTGGGCAGGCTAAAATGACCTGAAGTCCAGCCTGTTTTATGCAATGCTTCAGCCATGGGGCCGTGGGGGTGTGGGGAGGGAGGCGGTCATTAGACTAAATCCAACCATTGGTTGACATATGGAAACTGATCAGGCTATCCAGGAGTTTCCGCGACCATTTTCCATACAGCCTGGGTAATTTTTGGGTCATAGGTCCCAGTATCTGGCTACCCAACTCCAAAAAATGGCCATTCTAGTTCACATGAAGAGCAGAGCTTTCCAGGGGTTAATTCTACCCCATATTGGCCTGAGAACCCAACCTTGAAATTGGCCATCATGCACTGGAGGGGGGTACAAGGCTGGAAGAGCTAGATGACCCCATTTGGCTTTTCCTTAGCCTTTAAATTTCCCTAATTTAGGACTGGCTTCACTGAGGATTTGAACCAACAACCTTGCAGTTGCAGGCCCTATACCTTGGCTACTGTGCTAACAGTGTATTTGGATTACACAGAGTCAGAAAGCTTTCTTAACCCACAGTGACTGAGAGTTCCCCGAGCTGGGCGGAGCTGGCAGTCAGCCAAAAAAAAAAAAAAAAAAAAAAAAAAAAAAAAAAAAAAGAAAAAAAAAAAAAAAAAAAAAAAAAAAAAAAAAAAAAAAAAAAAAAAAAAAAAAAGGTTCTTGCACACAGGGACTCTGAAAAGCATTAAATTCCTCTCTCCCTCCTCTCTGTCTGTCTCTCTTCTCTTTCTCTCTCTCTCTTTTCTCTCTTTCTTTGTCTCTGTCTTCTCCTTCCCCTGCTTTCTTTTCTCTCTCTCTGTCTCTCTCTCCTTTCTGTCTCCTCTCTCTTCTCTTTCTCCTCTCACCTACTTTCTTTTCTCTCTCTTTCTGTTTTCTGTCTCCCCATAGTAACTCAGGTCTTGTGGTTTTTGCAGTGTTTTCAATTTTGGCAGACATTATACTCATGTTCTGCCCTTTCCAGCACTGGTTTTAAAAGTGCCTCTACAGCTAAATCTTGTAAGGAAAGTACAATTAATTTAATGGGTCCGTCTTTTGTATGGGCCAGGGAAACATGTGTAAGGGGCCAAGGATGAGGATAGAATTATCCTAAGAAGCCCCAGAGGGGCTGGTAATAGGCCTTGTATAGGCTTAGTGCCGCTCGGGCGTGGTCTTCTCTTAAATGACACCTGACGTCCAGTGGCCTTGGGAAAGTTGGAGAATGGCAAAACAAATGATCTAGAAGGTCCACAGGGTGTGAATTTTGAATCCACCACAGCGTACATAGTTGACAAGAGATTTGCCAGTCTGTTTTCATTAAGCCATGACACCCCACCTCCCAGCAGTCAGGGTGGTGTCAAAACACTGAATAGGGGTGGACTTCAGAGCACTGGCCATAACAACACTTAATGTCTTTTTGACAGAACAGACAATTATCTTGTTTCCACCCCAAATGGCCAAGAAGAGTTGGTGCCTTTTTGTCTAGGAGTTGATTTCCCAGGACAGAGAAAAAACTACACCCAAGACATAGCAGGCAGAATTTCCTTTTGGACATCAGCTGATGAAGGGAAAAGGAAATTATACCCAACACAGGCAGAAATACTCCTGTCATGGAGGGGGTGGCTGAGAGAACTCACAGGCCACAATGATTATAATAAGAAAGAAAACAAAAAAAGATAGGGCTAAAACTATTTGCCACATGGCAGAGTCAGAAGAAGTGAGGCCTCAGTAGTAGAAGAATAGGAGAAGGAAGGAGAACAGAGTTACTCTTGGGGCATGAATTCAGTAAAAGTCCCCTGCAGCCAGTGGTCTGTTGCCCACTGTAGAATATCTTCCACTCCAAGGGAAACAGGCCTAAACCACTGTATATCAGGCAACAGGAGTCTAACAAAACTGGTGAATTTACAATAAAGACAGAACCACATATAGGATTGACAGACAAAAGATGGGTGCCCCCAGATGGGAGACCAGTCTGATGCCTGCCTGGCCACATCCCCAGAGGAATGTTTCAGAGCATCTTGGCTAAGGTGTACCTGTAGAAACCCCGGGCCTGGTCACCTCAGAATTTTCAGTCCTAAGATGAATCACCATTATGCCTTATGACGTCCCTGAGGAACTGCGGGTGAAGGCCCTCACAAGCCCCGTAGCCTTCCAGCTGTGGGACTACATAAATACACAGTCACTCTCACACCGAGGTTATGGAAAACAAGTGAAAACTAAATTACTCTAGCCTCCAGTGACATCTCACTGTAGGCTTGCCTTGTCAGAGTTACAATGACTCTGTCTGGTCCCCTGACTCAGGACCCCCTGATGGACCAGTCCCCAGACTTGACTTACCTCCGGAGGTTCCTGGGACCCTGAGGAATTTCAGGTGAATGTCAGCTGGGGAGTTGCCCGCCCTCCATGGGGCCAGAACTCTAGGGCCCTGGAACATCTCAGGGGCGCCTCCCCCAGAGGTCTCCGAGGTGGGAGCGGCCACCCAGGTGAGACTCTGAGATGGCTTTTGTCTGGTGATGGACAAAGATAAATCTTGCTGGGGCCTCCAAAAATGTTGTACTGGAGTGAGCAGAGAAAGTCAACACCAAGACAAAAGTATGCCAAATTGCAGGGTCTTTATTGCTGGCAGCCACAGAGGACTCATGTCTCTCCAACCCGTGGCCCCAAAAGGAGGGTGTCAAGAACTTTTATGCCCGTAAACCACCTCAGGGGTGAGGGTGAGGGGCGGGGGTGGGGGAGAGGGGCTTCAGACATTCCGAGGGCCAGGGGACTTTGGATATTCCGATTGTTACTTAAGTAGTTTACAGTAGTCAAGATAAGCATTAGTTTATACCTTGTCTGGGTATGGGTGGAAATTACAGACCTTAGTTACTTATTACAAGTCGCAGTGGCCAAGATGGCATGGGTTTGGACTGCTTGCCTGTCATGTTAGGGTTACAGAGAGCAGTTTCAACAGAAAACCAAGGTATGGCTGAGGTATGCAGTTTTATGGGGCTTTTACCATGTCACAGTGGCACAATCTTGGCTCATGGCAACCTCCCAGATTCAAGCAGTTCTGCCTTAGCCTCCCAAGTAGCTGGGACTACAGGTGCACACCACCACACCCAGCTAATTTTTGTATTTTAGTAGAGACAGAGTTTTACTATGTTGGCCAGAATGGTCTCCATCTCTTGACCTAGTGATCCACCTGCCTTGGCCTCCCAAAGTGCTGGGATTACAGGCTCAAGCCTGGCCTTTTTTCTTTAAGAATGAGGGTGGTACCAGCTAAGGAAGGTAAATGCCAGCTGAGTAGATGGTACCAAAGTTGACTTGTTTTTTTTTTTTTTTCCCCATTTATTTATTTTATT
>NW_016108142.1:322495-324782 GCF_001604975.1 Cebus imitator
TGTATTTGGTGGTGTGTGAGAGAAACTTGTACCTTGGAAGTGAATTTCCAACATAGGTCTACTGGAAACTGAAATGGAGCCCCAGGGTTTAGGTATTAATAGAAGCAAAATTGTGAAGTGAGTCAATTTCTCTCCCCTATTAAACATCCACTCCACCTCCTCCCTATACTCATTTTAACAGGGATCCTCAGGCTGCTGTGTCCAGGGCTTTATTGTAGTCTGTGTCTCTTCCCTTCCATCAAAACTTTTCTCATTTTGTTCAGGAGAGGTACCCCAACCTTTCATATTAATTCTCTCTCTCTCTGTCTCTTTCTCTCTCTCTCAATGGAGGCAGGATTTTGTTACCACACTGGAGTGCAGTGGCATGATCATGGCTCACTGCAGCCTTGACCCCTCAGGCTCAAGCAATCCTCTCACCTAAGTTACCTGTGTAACTGGGACCACAGGCATGTGACATGACTTCTAGCTAATTGATTTTTTGCAGAGATGTGGGGGTGCTTGGGAGGGGATCTCCCTACATTACCCAGGCTGTTCTCAAACTCCTGGCCTCAAGCAGTCTTTGTGCTGTGGCCTCCCAAAGTGCTGGGGTTACAAGCAAGAGCCACCATACCTGTGCCCAACCTGTCCTTATCTAAAGAGCTCAGTTATGTAGTAAAGTTATCTACTTACATATCATTAGTGTTTAGTATTTTGTTCTCATTTCTCTCTTAAGATTGTTCTAATAAAACCTCCTGTAGACACCAGAGTATGGAATTTCTAAAGTGACATTTTAAATATTATGACAGATCAGTGGGACAGATATTTTGCTAAGCCAAGGTTCTTTCTTTCCGAGGATAAGCTATGGGAGGTGGTGAGAGCAGAACACACACACACACACAAGCACACATGCACACACATATATAATTAGAACACATTTATCTAGTTATAACAATTTTTCTGTCTAGTTATTTGCCATCTTTTCAGGATTTTTTAAATTTCTATCTCATTTGTAGGGTTTGGAAAATAGTATCTGTCCTATCTTCCTCACAATAGTGTTTTAAGGCTCAAATGAGGTTTTGCCCACGGAAACTGCCTAAACTGTAAGGAGAAAAGTCAGTGTATTTATAATTATTATCTCTCTTAGGGTTACTATAACCCNTGTTCTAATAAAACCTCCTGTAGACACCAGAGTATGGAATTTCTAAAGTGACATTTTAAATATTATGACAGATCAGTGGGACAGATATTTTGCTAAGCCAAGGTTCTTTCTTTCCGAGGATAAGCTATGGGAGGTGGTGAGAGCAGAACACACACACACACACAAGCACACATGCACACACATATATAATTAGAACACATTTATCTAGTTATAACAATTTTTCTGTCTAGTTATTTGCCATCTTTTCAGGATTTTTTAAATTTCTATCTCATTTGTAGGGTTTGGAAAATAGTATCTGTCCTATCTTCCTCACAATAGTGTTTTAAGGCTCAAATGAGGTTTTGCCCACGGAAACTGCCTAAACTGTAAGGAGAAAAGTCAGTGTATTTATAATTATTATCTCTCTTAGGGTTACTATAACCCAGTAAAGCCCTTTGAAGCTGAGAACACACTTTTGTTCATATTTACAATCTCTATAGCAATTAATACAGAACCTCATTCATAATAGATAAGTAGTATTCCCTTAAATTGTTTTTCTTCTGTACTAAAGTAATAGTCAATTCAAGGACAAATGCTATGAAGGTTAGAATTAATTCTATTACTCTGAGAAACACGGCAATAATATTTTACCTTCTCTCTCTCATATTAGGGAGAAAAAGGATCTGGAAAGGCAGAAGGAGAAAGAGAGAGAAGGAATGGCACTAGAGGTGGGAATTTCAACTCTTAAAGTTTTAGTAAACCATGCCAAAAAGATACTAGTAATTTTTCATGAGGGAGAGATTATTGGAGTACCCAAGTTTTACTTTTATACTTTATACACTTTTTTAAACCCATATTTTAAAATAGTAGAATGAGGAAAGGATAGGTGGATAACTATAGTTGTTTGCATAATTATTTACATCTTGCCAAACCGTTTGAAAATTGAAATCCTGCAGTGTGTCTCCTGGGTTGTAAAAGGCAAGAAAGTTACATAGAATGCAGCCATCAGTGGAGTGTGATATTGCATCATTTAAAGGAAATCCCAAACTGTCTATTCAGGATTTATACATATAGTAAAAAGAGCTAACAATTCTTCATGTGTAAGAGCTAGGATGATCAACCTGCTTTTCTCTGAAATCTTAAGGTTGCTTCTTTTTAGCCCAAGGTACC
>NW_016108142.1:326738-335068 GCF_001604975.1 Cebus imitator
AGAGTCTCACTCTGTCACCCAGGCTGGAGTGCAGTGGCATGATATCCGCTCATTGCAACCTCTGCTTCCCAAGTTTGAGCAATTCTCCTGCCTCAGCCTCCTGAGTAGCTAGGATTACAGGTGGCTAATTTTTGTATTTTAAGTAGAGGCAGGGTTTCACCATGTTGGCCAGGCTGGTTTTGAATTCCTGGCCTTGTGATCCACCCTCCTCAGCCTCCCAAAGTGCTGGAATTAGAGGTGTGAGCCACTGGGCCCAGCCAATCCCATAAACTTTCTAAATCCATCAACCCTTTAAAAAGTGAGAAATGTTGCTATAAAATGAAGCAGAGAAATGGGGTAATCATGAATTTACATTAGTTTTAGTTTGTTTTAAATGATGGATGATATTGGAACATGTTTGAAACTGATGAGAATGATAGAAAAGGTCGATGATGTAGGATAAAGGATAAATAAAATAGTGAGAAACTGGAAAAGTCCCAAATTGATAGCGATAGCCCCAAATCCTTTGCTAGCTCAAGAGTTCTATCTCTAGCTATCTAGTGGCAACTCAACCTGGATATATCATAGCAATATTTTTAGCATGGTCCAAATAGATATCTCTTTATAAATCTTCTCCCTGTCACATTTTCCATCTCCATAAATGCCTCCTCCAACGTCTTACATCATAAACCTAAGTCATTCTTGATTTGCATATTCAATTCCATATTCAAGGCATCAGGAAATCTTCTCAGTTCTATCTCCAGATTGATCTACTTCACTTGCATTCAACTATTGTCATCCTCTAAAGCAACATCACCTATTACCTACAATAATACAATAGAACTTTCTGCAATGATAGAACTTTCTATATCTTTGCTATCCAATATGGTAGTCACTCACTACCTGTAGCTACTGAGCACTTGAATTGTGGGTATTGTCACTTTTTACTACATGTAAATAGGAACTTACATGTAAATAGGAACATGGATTGGACACTGCAGGTGTAGACAAGAGCCTCATAACTATACACACAATTCACTTTGCCACTCCAGATCAGCCTTTAAAGTACTCCCCTGTCAAAATTTATGATGACCTCCTATTGAGCTGGAATACATCTAAACTCACTATCTTAGCCTGAGCTGCACAATTGGAGAAAGCCTCTCTCCTCCACCACCACACCTCATTCTAGTCTGTCCTCGCTCAATCTCTAGCCACTCTGACTTTTGACAGTTCCCTAAGTTACCAAGCTCTTCCCTCAATCAGAGTTATTTTTTTTACCACTTTTTCTTTTAAAAATCAAATATTTTCTGTCAAGCAGTGTTTCAGACATTGAGGATACAGCAAGAAGAAAAGAGGCTAAGTTCTGCTGCCAGGAAATTTTAATTCTGGTAAAAGAGGCAAATTATAAATGAATGAAAGATATACTCTGCCAGGCCATGATCAATGCTTAGAAGAACAGATGAATGAAAGCTATTTAGACTGTATGATAGAGGTCTCAGATAAGGTAGCATTTGAATGATTTAGGAAGTGAAACTTGAGACAGAGTGTGCCTGATTAGAGGCCTCTTCCTCCATGTGAGGACCCAGTGAGAATGGGCTGTGCCTAAGAACCAGAAAGTGAGCCCTCACCAGGCACTAAATCTACTGGCACCTGGATCCTGGACTTGCCAGCCTCCAGAAATGTAAGAAATAAATATTTGTTGTTTGCCAACCACTCAGTCTATGGTATTTGTTATAGTAGCTTGGATGGGATAATAGCCAATCTAACTGGGAAGCAGGGTGAGTAGCAACAGGGGTCTATATTCATTAGGTCCAAAATCTTTACAGAAATTGCATGTTTCATTGAAACAAAATTGTGTGAGCTCACAAATAAATGCAAATCCCTTCACTGTTATATAGAATTATGCCATCTTATTGCAGAAATTCAAGTTGTCTTATTTGCAATCATTTGACACCTCTGAAATATTGATTAATCTGAGCTTTTAAAGAGAACTGATGTTACCTGGTTGGAAAATATTAAGGAGTGAGAAAGAGAAGAGCAGTCCCTGATGTACAGAACCTGGTCTGATGCTCATAGCTGGACTACGTTTTTTTCCTATTGGACATAGACCATCTCACAGAACATCGACAGCAGACAGGATGGTGCTAGTCTATGATAAGGTGCTAGTCTATGTAACCACCAAAATACCACACTTCTCCCTCTCTTGGCTAAAATGAGGAACTGATTCTGCTTTACCAATTATAGTTTTATCCTTACTCTAGTCAGGCCTCCTTTTGACTGAGATAGCCCTTATAAAATTGCTCTACTTCTGACAGCAACCAATTCAAAACAAAGTCCATTTCCTTAGACCCTCTCCAAAATTACCCAAAGCCCAAGCACCTTAATAGGTTTCTCTAATACCTCTTTACTGAGATACCCTGTGGTTTTCCATGGTGTGTATTCTCCTTCTCTGCAATGAATGCTAAATGCAATTTGTTCAACTACAAGTACGTTTCCAGGGTCTTTGGTGAAAGGGTATTGACAGAAATTAGTGTTGAAGAGTGTGATGCTATGGAGACCTCATGTTAAACTTAAGGAAAACAAATAGCTCGAACTTATAAATCTTCCCCTCCTCCGTGCTCTAACTCCTTTAGAGTCTAATAAGAGCCATACTTACTGATAGGGAAGTTAGGCAACTTTAGAACTTCAAAGCAATATTCTGAACTTATTGGCATTATAAATCTGGGAGTATCATAGGAGGGGTCAAGATCCCTGGAAAAAGAAAGCATCAAAAATGCTCTTCTTGACCTTTGCAATAAATGGATTTTAATGGTGCCCTAAGTGGCAGAATTGAGAGGCAACTAGAGAAGTTGATGCAATATTGGATTACAAACTCTTTAAAAAAAAATGTCCCCCCATGAGTTAGTCTCAGAATGGAATACTGCCAAATACTCAAGCATGACAGACACTATGCGGCCAATACATTTCTGAAGATTATTCAAGCTTGGTAAGCAAGTGTAGCTCAGTGGTAGCCAGGCACCTCACATGTACAAGGCCCTGGGTTTGACTCCCAGCACCTCCAACCATTAATTTCTCGGTCCTCAGCACCACTCATCAGTAAATGTTATTCCAGCTAACTGGTCTTTTCCCCATTTTAATTTATCTGAGGTCTAAAAAGGGCCACCTCTGCTATGGTATGAAATCTGATGCTGGTACCACTGAATAAATATGTTTTCAAAAAAATGGTTACCATCTAAAAATGAAGTTTAGGAAACAAAACCCTTTTAAAAATATGGTGTCTGGAGAAAAACAAAATTAGAGTGTCAACCAATGGTAAAATGAGATAGGAATTTTTGGACTAAAAAGTCAAGACAAGCTGGGATTTGGAAGGACTCAAGATCCAGTGAGTGTGGTCTTATGCTCATCCCACTGTACTCAGTAATGCTCTGGGATTCTGATGAAGGATCTCATGAGAAATCACTGACAACAAATGCTATTGTTCCCAAGGTCAATGTAGGTCATGTTTTACATGTATATTCATTATATAAATACTTAGTGCCAGTTAGTGTAGGTCCTTTAAGAAAGATCAATTTACAAAGTAATCTTGATTGCTGATATGATCTGTCATAAAAACTGATGTAATCCCAATCACAGTTCCAAGAATTCTTCTATTATAAAGTCTTTAATAATGGCCTTCATTTTATTTCCTGATGTGGAATAAAAAGTCCAACAGTAATTCAGCATGTAGAGATAACTGTTAAGATAATCGAGAGATGTGATCTCACCAGAAATCGCTGGAATCAAATTCAATACTGGACATCTTTGAAGCAAAGAGAAAAAATTACAATAATCAAGAAGAGGCGTTACTTGAATCTAATTGGAATGCCTGTAAGTAGGTCATGAAAACCCAAACTGTAGTATACTTTAATTATTGTTTCTTTGTATCCACAGGTCCTTTTGTATATTTAAATGACTTTTGTTTGGAAAAACTAATCACTCACTTCAAAAGCAAACAGACTGAATACTTTGACCTTAAATCAGACTGTAAACCCATTAAGTCACCCACATGTACATTTCAATTTATTTTTGTCACTCCTGTTTCATATGTGATCTTACTTAAGTTTCACGATAATAAGAAATACGTACTATCATCTTCAGTCTAGAGATGCATGAATTGACACTTGATATCCAAGAGGTGTGACCTAAGACCTTTAGGACTTCTCCAAATTTGCAAATACCATAGTAACATTTCACTTCCCCCATAATTGCATAAAATATAACCTCAATATTATAAAATGTGAGTAGAAAAAGTAGAAAACAAGGCAAGCAGGTTATATAGATCAGGGTGCTTGGTTTGACTAACTCCCTGGGTAGATCACAAGCTCTTAAAATGTATCCTCACAGCACATTCAGCTAAAATTTCCAACACTTACAAATTAAGGAAATTTGGATGACTCACAGGTGGTTAAAACAAGGATATTAAGGGCTAACAGGGGGGGAAAAAAGCAATTAAGTGACATTTTGGGACTATTCAAATGCTGTAGGCATTATCTAACCTGACATTGGGGCCACCTAAATACCGATTTACTTTATAATCTTATCACCTTAATCAAAATATAATAATCCAGCAAAGAAAAAAGTCAAAATATATACTTTGTCTGAAAGACATAAAATATATAGAAAGAATGACAATGAACAGACTTCAAATAGCTAGAAGGATTCCCATAAGCAAAGCAGATGTCTTTTTTACCCATTCATCAAATAAAGAGCCACTTCCTTATTCACAACTACCTAATCTTACTGAGGCCTGTCCTGCTCCTGAAATATGAGTCTACATTTCAGTATAAAGCAACTAGAATCAGGCCCTTAACATCTGTATATTATGACAGAAGTTGTAGTACACTACTTACTAGACAATGTTTAGCAGTAAGGATATTCCTGTGTGTTCATAGTATCAGTTAACCAAAGCCAAGTCAAACCCCATATCACAGATTCCTTGCCTCTTTTATGATCTTTCTTTTATCATTGTCTTAATTTTTTAAATTTCCATAAGTTATTGGGGAACAGGTGGTGTTTGGTTACATGAGTGAGTTCTTTAGTGGTGATTTGTGAGATTCTGGCGCACCCATTACTCAAGAAGTATATACTGCACCCTATTTGTAGTCTTTTACCCTTCATTCCCTTCCCATGCTTTCCCCTTGAGTCCCCAAAGTCCACTGTGTCATTCTTATGCCATTGCGTCCTCACAGCTTAGCTCCTACTTATGGGTGAGAACATGTGAAGTTTCATTTTCCATTCCTGAGTTACTTCACTGACAATAATAGTCTCCAGTCTCATCCAGGTCATTGTGAATGCCATAACTCATTCGTTTTTATGGCTGAGTAGTATTCCATAATATGTAATTACCGCAATTTCTTTATTCACTCATTGTTTGATGAGGATTTGGGTTGATTCCACAATTTTGCAATTGTGAATTGTGCTGCTATAAACACTCATATGCAAGTGTCTTTTTTGTATAATGACTTCTTTTTCTCTGGATAGTTACCCAGAAGTGAGATTGCTGGGTCAAATGATAGTCCTACTTTTTAGTTCTTTAAGGAATCTCCATACTGTTTTCCATAGTGGTTGTACTAGTTTATATTCCCACCAACAGTGTAGAAGTGTTCACTATTCACCACATTCACACCCACATCTACTATTTTTTGATTATGGCCATTCTTGCAGGAGTAAGGTGGTAATCGTACTGTAGTTTTGATTTGCATTTTTCTGATCATTAGTGATGTTGAGCAATTTTTCATATGTTTGTTGGCCATTTGTATATCTCTTTTTGAGACGAAGTCTTGCTCTTATCACTCAGGGTAGAGTGCAATAGTGTGATCTTGGCTCACTATTACCTCCATCTCCCAGGTTCAAGTGATTCTCCTGCCTCAGCCTCCCAAGTAGCTGGGATTACAGATGCCTGCCACCATGTCCAGCTAATTTTTGTATTTTTAGTAGAGACAGGGTTTCACCATGTTGGCCAAGCTGATCTCAAACTCCTGACCTCAGGCAGTCCACCAGCCTTGGCCTCCCAAAGTGCTGATTACAGGCCTGAGGCACCCTGTCTGGCCTGTAATTTTTAAAATACAACAACAACAACAAAAAACAGCACAAGTGTGAGCCCCTGCACCTGGTGCATTTGTGTATCTTCTCCTGAGAATTGTCTATTCATGTCTTTAGCCTACTTTTTGATGAGATCTTTTTTTCTTGCTGATTTGAGTTAGTTGTAGATTCTAGATATTAGTCCTTTGTCATATGTATAGATTTTGAAGATTTTCTTTCACTCTGTGGATTGTCTGTTTATTCTGCTGACTTTTCCTTTTGCCATGCAAAAGCTCTTTAGTTTAATTAGGTCCCAGCTATTTATCTTTGTTTTTATTGCATTCCCTTTTGGGTTCTTGGTCATTAAATCCCTGCCTAAGCCAATGTCTACAGGGCTTTTCCAAAGTTATCATCCAGAATTTTTAGAGTTTCAGGTCTTGGGTTTAAGTCCTTAATCTGTCTTGCATCGATTTTTGTATAAGGTAAGAGATGATAATCTAATTTCATTCTCCTACATGTGACTAGCCAATTATTTCAGCACCATTTATTTAAAAGGGTGTCCCTTCCCCACTTTATGTTTTTATTTGCTTTGTGGAAGATCAGTCGGCTGTATTTGGCTTTATTTCTGGGTTCTCTATTCTGTTCTATTGGTCTGTGTGCATATAATTATACCAATACCATGACATTTTGGTGACTATGGCCTTATGGTGTAGTTTGAAATGAGGTAATGTGATACCTCCAGATTGGTTCATTTTGCTTTATGTTGCTTTGATTTTGCAGACTTTTTGGTTCCATATGAATTTTAGATTTTGTTTTTTTTTAATTCTGTGAAGAATGATGGTGGTATTTTGATGGGGATTGTATTGAATTTGAAGATTGCTTTTGGCAGTATGGTCATTTTCACAATATTGATTCTATCCATCCATGAGCATGTGATGTGTTTTCATTTGTTTGTGCTGTCTGTGATTTCTTTCAACAGTGTTTTGCAGTTTTCTTTGTAGAGGTCTTTCACCTCCTTGGATAGGTATATTCCTAAATATTTTATTTTTGCAGTTATTGTAAAAGAAGTTGAGTTCTTTATTTGATTCTTTGCTTAGTTGATATTGGTTTATAGAAGAGCTATTGATTTGTGTACATTAATTTTGTATCCAGAAACTTTGATGAATTTTTTTTTTAATCAGTTCTAGGAGCTTTCTGGAGGAGTCTTTATGTTTTCTAGGTAAATAGTCATATAATTAGCAAACAGTGACAGTTTACCTTCCTCTTTACCAAATTGGATGCCCTTTATTTCTTCCTCTTGTCTCATTGCTCTGGCTAGGAATTCCAGTACTATGTTGAAAAGGAGTGGTGAGAGTGGGCATCCTTGCCTTGCTCCAGGAATTGAGGGAATGCTTTCATCTTTTCCCCATTCAGTATTATGTTGGCTGTGGGTTTGTCTTAGATGGCTTTTATTGCCTTGAGGTTTGTCCCTTGCATGTTGATTTTGCTGAGAGTTTTCATCATAAAGTGATGATGAATTTTGTCAAATGCTTTTTCTGCATCTATTAAGATGAACACTTGATTTTTGTTTTTAATTCTGTTTATATGTTGTATTACATTTACTGACTTGTGTATGTTAAACCATCCCTGCATCCTTGATATGGAGCCCACTTAATCATGCTGGATTATCAGTTTGATATGTTGTTGGATTGGGTTAGCTAGTGTTTTGTTAAGGATTTTAGCATCTATGTTCATCAGGGATATTGGTCTGTATTGTTTATTTTTTTTGGTTATGCCCTTTCCTGATTTTGGCATTAGGGTGATACTGGATTCATAGAATGGTTTAGAGATGGTTCTCTCTTCCTCTATCTTGTGGAATACTGTTAATAGAATTGGTCACATTTCTTCTTTGAATGTCTGGTAGAATTCTGTTGTGAATCCAGCTGTTTTTTGTTGTTGTTGTTGGTGGTAGTGGTGGTGGTGGTAATTTTTAAATTACCATTGCAATCTCGCTGCTTGTTCAGGGTATCTAATTCTTTCTGATTTAAGCCAGGAGGACTATATCTTTCTAGGAATTTATTCTCTCTAGGCTTTCTAGTTTACGTACATAAATGTGTTCATAGTAGCCTTGAAGAATCTTTTGTATTTCTGTGATATCAGTAGTAATATCTCCTGTTGCATTTCTAATTGAGCTTTTTTGAATTTTCTCTTTTTTTGGTTAATCTTGCAAATGGTCTGTCAATTTTATTTGTCTTTTTTAAAAAACCAGCCTTTGTTTCATTTATCTTTTCTTTCCTTTTTTTTTTTTTTTT
>NW_016108142.1:337553-339631 GCF_001604975.1 Cebus imitator
CCACACTGTCTTCCACAATGGTTGAACTAATTTACACTCCCACCAACAGTGCAGAAGTGTTCCTATTTCTGCACATCCTCTCCAGCATCTGTTGTTTCCAGATTTTTTAATGATAGCCATTCTAACTGGTGTGAGGTGGTATCTCAATGTAGTTTTGATTTGCATTTCTCTAACAATCAGTGATGACGAGCATTTTTTCATATGTTTGTTGGTCTCATATATGTCTTCTTTTGAAAAGTGTCTATTCATATCCTCCTCTCACTTTTGGATGGGTTTGTTTTTTCTTGTAAATCTGTTTTAGTTCTTCATAGATTCTGGATGTTAGCCCTTTGTCAGGCGGGTAGATTGCAAAATTCCCATTCTGTTGTTTGCTGGTTCACTCCAATGATTCTTTTGCTGTACGGAAGCTCTGGAATTTAATTAGGTCACATTTGTCTATTTCGGCTTTTGTTTCCAATGCTTTTGGTGCTTTAGTCATGAAGTCCTTGCCTAAGCCTAAGTCCTGAATGGTTTTGCCTAGGTTTTCTTCTAGGGTTTTTATGGTATTAGGTCTTATGTTTAAGTCTTTAATCCATCTGGAGTTAATTTTAGTGTAAGGTGTCAGGAAGGGGTCCAGTTTCTGCTTTCTGCACACTGCTAGCCAATTTTCTCAACACCATTATTAAACAGGAAATCCTTTCCTGTAGTATAGTTTGAAATCCAGTAACGTGATACCTCCAGCTTTATTGTTTTTGCTTAGGGTTGTTTTGGTTATGTGGGCTCTCTTTTGGTTCCATATGAAGTTTAAGGTGGTTTTTTCCAGTACTGTGAAGAAGGTCATTGGTAGCTTGATGGGGATAACATTGTAGGCAGTATGGCCACTCTCAGGATATTGATTCTTTCTAACCATGGGCATGAAATATTTCTCCATCTGTTGTGTCCTCTCTTATTTCCTTGAGCAGTGGTTTGCAGTTCTCCTTGAAGAGGTCCTTTACATCCTTTGTTAGTTGTATTCCTAGGTATTTTATTCTCTTTGTAGCAATTGTGAATGGGAGTTTGCTCATGATTTGGCTCTCTGTTAGTCTATTATTNAGTTTATGCTCTTTCAGACTGTTTGATGTAGACATTTAGGGCTATGAACTTTCCTCCTAGCACTGCCTTTGCTGTCCTGCAGAGGTTTTGATAGGTTGTGTCACTATTGTCATTCAGCTCAAAGAGTTTTTTAATTTTTAATTTTTTAATTTTTTAATTTCATTTTTTGACTCAATGATCATTCAGGTTATTTAATTTTCATGTACTTGCATGAGTTTGAAGGTTCCTTGATTTCCAGTTTTATTCCACTATAGTCTGAGAGAGTGCTTCATATAATTTTGATTTTATTAAATTTATTGAGGCTTGTTTTGTCTACTATCATATAGTCTATCTTGGAGAAAGTTCTATTCACTGTTGAATAGAATGTGTATTCTGCTGTTGTTGGATGGAATTTTCTGTTTATGTCTGTTACGTTGTTTTGTTCCAAGTTATAGTTTAAGTCCATTGTTTCTTTGTTGACTTTGACAACACTAGACAGGTCATAAAGACACAGAGTAGTATTAAAATCCCCCACTATTATTGCACTGCTGTGTATCTCATTTCATAAGTCTATTAGTAATTGTCTTATAAATTTGGAAGATTCAGTGTTAGGTGCATATATGTTTAGTATTGTGACATTTTTCTGTTGGACAAGGGTTTTTATACTGTCCATGTTTGCCTTTTTTAACTGCTATTGCTTCAAAATTTGTTTTTTTGTCTGATGTAAGAATAGCTACTTCTGCTTGCTTTTGTTGTCCATTTGCACAAAATGTCTTTTTCCACCACTTTACCTTTACTTTGTGCAAATCCTTATGTGTTAGGTGAGTCTCTTGAAGGCAGCAGGTGGTTGGTGAATTCTCATACAATCTGCAATTCTATATCTTTTAAGTGGAGCATTTAGGCCATTCACATTCAGTGTTAGTCTTGAGGTATGAAGTACCATTGCATTCATCATGCTATTTGTTGCCTGTATACCTTGGTGTTTGTTTTTTAAATTGTATTTTTGTGTTATAGGTCCTGTGAAATCT
>NW_016108143.1:0-11205 GCF_001604975.1 Cebus imitator
TAGAGACAGGGTTTCACTACGTTGGCCAAGCTGGTCTTGAACTCCTGACCTCGTGATCCGCCCACCTCAGCCTCCCAAAGTGCTGGGATTACAGGCGTGAGCCACCGCGCAACCATAGTATTAATTTCTTTCCATTTTTCTTCTTTATTGTCCCAGATATTGCCCTCATCCTAAAGGTGGATTGATGAAGCCACCGACGTTGTCATGACTGCTCAAAGGAGGTAACTCAGTGTTCTCTAAGAAGGAACAACACATGAAGATAGGTAAGTCATTTGAAAAAAAAATGTTTTTATCAAAGAAATAACCTACAGGTAAGACAGTGTCTAAGAAGCAAAGCTTTATTTCGAGTCTGTTTAGGTCCACGGTGGAGAAACTTGTCTTCCCTTTCGCTATAGTGTCAATGTTTAGCATACCAATAAAAAGGGGCTGTGGGGAATCCCAGCACACAGCCCAGGCTTCACACAGGACTTCAGACTTAGTGCTGGGAGAAACCTGAGAGAACACATGGTCTTCACTCTTTAGTGTCTCGGGAAGAAACTGAGACCCAGGGAGAAGTGAACATAAATGTCATCGTACGAAGACTGAAAAGGCACTTCAAAACCTAAGTGGGGATCAAGCTTCTACACACCAAAACTTGTTTATTACTCAGAAAAGAACTGCAGGCCGGATGCAGTGGCTCATGCCTGTAATCCCAGCACTTGGGGAGGCCAAGGTGGGTGGATCTCTTGAACCCAGGAGTTTGAGACCAGCCTGGGCAACATGGTGAAAACCCATCTCTACAAAAGATTAGCCAGGCATGGTGGCGTGCACCTGTAGTCCCAGTGACTTAGGAGGCTGGGGTGAGAGGTCACTGGAGCCCAGGAGGTTGAGGTTGCAGTCAGCCAAGATCAGGTCACTGCACTCAGGTGACAGAGCAGGACCCTTCCTCAAGACTCCGTGGACCAATTTCAGATAGCAAGCGTATTTTGCTCTGATACCCACAGCTTCTACTTGGCTTCCTATGTTGTTTTCTAAACTGATACCCACACATGGCAAAGGATACATTCCATAGTGTAGGGAATATAGCCGGTATATGAATATCACGTGCAGGATCTCACCAAGATCATTGCTTAGGATGAGCCTACAGTGTATGTATCAGTGGTAGTCCCGCTTTTATACTTGGTTTTTTAACTTTAATTTTAGGATTCAGAAATAGCCGTGAACCTTCCGTAGAGTCATCCTTGCACACTGAAAGCAAATTTTACATGCTGCTACATTCACAGAAAAGCTTTGGATACTCTGGATATGTATAAAGGTTTAAGAGAAAACATTTCTAAGACTTTAAAGACTGTCAGTCTCATTAATGTCAAGCCACTGATATCTTTACTTTTTTTTTTTTTTTAACTTTTTAAAGAAATGGAGCTCATTGGCTTTCAGCAATGTTCTCAGTCCTCTATTTGTTTTGCAAGGAACTTCAAGTCTCTTCTGTATGTAATCTTCAATCTGCCAAATTGTATGCATGACTTGTGTTGGTGTTAAAAGATAATTGCTCATTTGAACATTCTAAATCTAGCCTTCCATGGCAAGTTTACATTCCTCATGCAAGATAAAGTGAATGGGGAGATCGTAAAACTGGAGCTATGAGGAACACTGTTTGATCATGGTATGATCGGTTTTGTTACTTAATTACCTTGTTTAAATTCATCTGAAGAACCAGTAGTAAATATTTTAAACCTTATTAAAGCAACACTTGAAAAAAGGGCCTCAGATTTCTGCTTCTGGCAGTGGAAGAGACTACGTATTCTGAAGGATCCCGCCCCTCAAAATCAAGTGGATCCTGGATAAACCATCCTTTATTTCCTTTCTGAATTCATAAGGACAAAGGGAAATCTTCAGTATCCTTCCAAAAAATAAGTTTTCAAGAGGCAAGATGGTGAGCAATAATAAATGGGGGAAATTGGGCTGTCCTAAAGACAAAAGCCAGTGTCAGAGCTGTGGCAGCTGAACTCACTCTTGGGCTAGAAGCAAAAACAGGAAGTGTACCTGAAAGCACTGCTTTAAGCTAAGATTCTCGAAGGACACTAAAGTATTCCAGGTCAGTGTTTCCACTGTTTCCTAGCAAAAGCAAAGTGTTTTCTGGAGAAAATTATCCCCTATGTCCACAGGATTCTCACAGATTAACAGCAAACGAATATGAGCTCAAACCCAAAATCAGCAAATACACATGGAAAAAAGTCACCCTTATTACAAGTCATTAGTAACTACACATAGATTTAAGCCCCTAAGCAATTTATATTTTGGAATTGTTGGATATAGAATCTAAAATTGCTATCTATGAACTGTTTAAATAATGAAAGATGTGTTCATAAAATGATTGTGAGGAGACTGTCAAAAATATCATGCAGATTTGAAAAATAAAAAGGACTTTTGAAAATAAATATAATAGCTGAAAAATAAAGTTTAACAAATAGTTTAAGTTGCAGATTAACTGTGGATGAAGAAAGAATTAGTGAACTGGATGATATGTCTGAAATATATATCCAAGATCCAGTATAGAGAAAACAGAAAGGAGGTAAATATTTAGATTAAAAGATACGGAACATAGAATAAAAGGCTTTGTAGTCAGAGTCCTTGGGAGGATAGAGAAAATTGAGAACTGCTTATGTTTGAGGAGAAAATGAATTTTTCAGAATTGATTAAATGCAGGCCAGGCATGGGAGCTCAAGCCTATAACCTCAGCACTTTGGGAGGCCAAGGTGGGCAGGTCACTTGAAGCCACAAGTTTGAGACCAGCCTGGCCAACTTGGTGAAACCCCATCTCTACTTTAAAGAAAAAAAAAAAAAAAAACCATAAATTAGCTGGGCGTGGTGATGAACACCTGTAATCTCAGAATCTCTTGAACCTGTGAGGTGGAGGTTGCAGTGAGCTGAGATCGGGCCACTACACTCTAGCCTAGGAGACAGAGTGAAACTCCATCTCAAAAAAAAAAAAGAATTGATGAAATACATATGTTCACAAGTAAAGAAAACCAATCTATTAAGCAAGATAAGCGAAGAGAAATCCATAAAGATTCATTTTTGTGAAATTGTAGACCACAAAAATCAAAAAGAAGATATTAAAAGTAATCTGAGGCCAGGCGCAGTGGCTCATGCCTGTAATCCCAACACTTTGGGAAGCCAAGGCAGGTGGATCACCTGAGATCAGGAGTTCAAGATCAGCCTGACCAACATGATAAAACCCTGTCTCTACTAAAAATACAAAAATTAGCTGGGCATGGTGGCAGGCGCCTGTAGACTGTATTGTTGGACATAGAATCTAAAATTGCTATCTATGAACAGGCGAATCAAACTTATTGATTCACTCAAGAGGCTGAGGCAGGAGAACTGCTTGAACCCTGAGGTTGCAGTGAGTCAAGACGGAACCATTGCACTACAGCCTGGGCAGCAAGAGCAAAACTCCGTCTCAAAAAAAAAAAAAAAAAAAGGTGACCTGAAAGAAAAGGAATGATGATCAGCCTGAAAATAGTAGCAATAGAATGCAAAGGAGTATGACTTTAAAGTGTTTAGAGAAATTAACTGTCAACTTAAAAGTGTGTATTCAGCAAAACCATCTTTTCATAAATAATAAGAAAAGGCATTTTTAGATGAACAAAAAACTAGAGTTTGGCATCAATAGATCATCACAGAAACTTCTAAAAGATATGCTTTGATAAGAAGAAAATCATTGCAAAAGTCTAAAATGCAGAAAGAAAAAAATTGATACAGATGTAGATAATTCTAAGATGACATCGTATGTATGAAAAAGAGATTTAAAAAGGACAAAGAGGAGGAGGAGGAAGAAGCAGAAGAAGAAAAGATATAATTTACAGTGTTTTAAAAATAAGATAGAGAACTAAAGTTTTTGCTTTCAATGGCATTGGAATCAGAAGTAGGTAGCTAATTGAAAAGTGTTATGAGAGTCTATTTTTCAGATCATTTAACTTACTGATTCACTTTAATCTCATTTAAACTTAACATGTATGATAAAATTCCAATATTACTAAAAGAAAATAGTGTATTATGCTTAAGTAGTAAAGGGGAAACATTTGGTTAAGACAAAAATTTAGGCTAGGTGTTCCTAGCACTTTGGGAGGCCGAGGCAGGCAGATCACAAGGTCAGGAGTTTGAGACCAGCCTGGTCAACAGGGTGAAACCCTCTCTCTACTAAAAGAATACAAAATAGCTGGACATGGTGGGGTGCACCTGTAGTCCCAGCTACTCGGGAGGCTGAGGTGGGAGATCACTTGATCCTGGGAGGCAGAGATTGCAGTGAGCCAAGATAGTGCCAGTCCACTCCAGCCTGGGTGACACAGTGAGATCCTGTCTCAGAAAGAATGTAAGACTGAGAGCATTCTTAGAAATACAGAAGGGTACTATATATTGATTATAGTTTTCAATTATGTGATTATAGCCATTTTAAACCCAGATATATATAAGAAAATTGCCTCTAAATCATTATTGGATATTTTAACACACGTCTAGTTATTGACAGCTTAGAAGATGTCAGATTAATACAGATAAACAATATTTAAACAATATACATTAAAAAGGGATTGCTATTAATATAATTAACGTATTTAGAATTGTGCCCCTAACAACTAGAGAGTACACATTCTTTTCAACACAGAAGCAGTGTTTTCACAAATCAACCACTTAAACACAGCCATACAGCAAGTCTGAACACCTCTCAAAGGATAAGTATCATAAATACCATATTCTCTGGCAACAGTACCATCGAAAAGGAAAAAAACAGTAACACAAATTTGATGGATGACTTCAAGACACACATTCAAGACGTTCTAAGCAGAATAACTACAAAGAAAAGTAGAACCTAACACATCAGAGTCAAGTAGCTGAAAACCAAAAACAAGAAGCAAATTTTTAAAGCAGTCAAAAGAGATACTATCTTCAGAGAAGCAGCCGTAAAACAGGCAACCATCTTCTCAACAGAAACCACGAACGTCAGAAGACAGTGTGCTAAAAGAAAATGACAATAAAGCAGCGTTTCACATCCACCAAGAATATCCTTCAAGGATAGAAGCAAAGTAAAGATAGCTTCAGACCTACAGAGTGTGGGTGAATTTGTCACTAACAGAACTGCATTACAGGAAATCCTAACAGGTGTTCTTCAGGCAGAAGCAAATGGTCAGTGGTCCCAGATGGAAGCTCAAAGGTGCACGAAGAAATGAAAACCAACAGAGAAAAATAATGTGGAAGTAAACATAAATGAATATTTACAACATAAAACAATAAGAGTATTTCTTTTTGGGGATATAGATATAACAGTAATCGCACAGAAGTCAAGAGAACAAGGAGAGTCAAAGTGTCTTTCAGGGTTTGTGTTAAACATAGCTGTTCTCAAAGTGTAGTCTTCAGGTTTGCATTTGTATCACCAGTATCACTTAGGAAATTGTGGGAAATGCAGATTTTCATGCCTCACCCCATGCCTGCTGAATCAGAAACACTGATGATTGGACCCAGTAATCTGTGTTTTAACAAACCCTAAGGCAATTCTGATGCATGTTCAAGTTTGAGAACCACTGGCCTTGGACATAACAAACGTAACAATTTACATAGATGTTTAATAAATCTGGCAACATATTGTTATCTCTATGGCAACCACTAAAAAGTAATAAAATAATATGTAACTACTTAACTAAGGAAGAGGGGACTACAGTAATTAAAAATACTTAAATAAAAGGCAAGAACTTTGACAAATGAGCAAAGGCAATTCAATAGAGAAAGGACAGTCTTCAACAAATGGTGCTGGAACAATTGGGGACATGCCAAAAAAAAAAAAAAACCTGGACACAGACCTTACACCTTTCACAAAATTTGACTCAAAGCAAATCATAAACCTAAACATTAAAAGACAAAACTCTAAAACTTCTAGAAGATATCATAAGAGAAAATAGAGGTGACTTTGGGTTTAGTGGTGTGTTTTTAGATACAACACGTGTCCTAGATACAGCACAATCCATGAAAAAAATTAGCAAGTTGGACTTTGTTAAAATTAAAAACTCTTCCAAACACACTTTGCTCTGCAGTTGATGGCATCTATAAGGCTCAAGGTAAAAGGAACTGCATAAGTACTCTAGTTGATAAAGTTTTTCCCCATAGAGGTATGAATTAATTCTAGTACTGCCTGATACTGCTATACATGTATACAGGAACTGAACAATTCAGTAAATGGAGAGCAGATGATAGGAGGCAGTTTTCTCACTGTTGAAGTAGGAATTTATAGATAAGGTAAAGGAGAGGAGTAGAATGATGCATGTAATGGATTCAAACTCGAGACATCAGTAAGAACTTCTATAATAATTAACAATATGGAAACAGATGGTTACATATAGAAATATTTATAAATATTTGTGTGTGTGTATATATATATATATACACACACACACACAATTTATATATATATATATGTGTATATATATATACATATATATACACACACACCCCCACACACCAGGTAGTATACATACATATATTTAATTGCTCTGTGAGGTGAGAAGTCTGCAAAGAAAAAAAAAAAAAAAACTACATCCCAATAGCAATGAACACACCTAGCACCCAGATCTTGGTTCCTAATATCATTCTCCAAAATAAAGGAACCAGGGCTCTTTGGAGAAATGACTAGGACTGGGGCAGAAAATAGACAAGATGAGCCTGGAGTGTCTTATAGTGCCAGAAGATAAGAAAGTGCATTCTCTCTCCCTTTCTGTCTCTCTTCTTCTTCTTCTTCTTGTCTCACACACACACACACACAAAACACACACACACACACACACACACACAAATTAATGAGAGTATCTAAAAGGGGCTCAGGACCAAAAAGCTCTCAATGGCCAAAGCTAGAAGAATTTATGCAGGCAGGGTGCAGTGGCTCACACCTGTAATCCCAACACTTTGGAAGGCCGAGGTGGGCAGATCATGAGGTCAGGAGATCGAGACCATCCTGGCCAACATGGTGAAACCCTATCTGTACTAAAAATACAAAAACTAGCTAGGCATGGTGGCAGGCGCCTGTAGTCCCAGCTACTCAAGAGGCTGAGGCAGGAGAATCACTTAAACCCAGGAGGCAGAGGTTGCCATGAGCCAAGATCGCACCACTGCACTCCAGCCTGGTGACAGAGGAAGACTCCATCTCAAAAAAAAAGAAGAATTTAAGCAATGAAATAAGTAGTTTTGGATTATAGCCTAGAGTAGAAAATGCATATCCATGAGCTCAGATTTGATATAAATATATGATTAAATAAGTTAATAAATGCAGGAAAAGAAACAAATATTCAGTACAAAAAAAGACTTCCAAATAAATTACATTGACACAGTGACTGGGTCGGCCAGGCTTGCTGACTGCACAGCCCGGCTGCACTGTCCCACACCTGCCCCCGTGGGATGGGCGCTACCTCTGTGCCTGCCGGCTGCACTGTCCCACACCTGCCCCCGTGGGATGGGCGCTGCCTCTGTGCCTGCCGGCCATGTTACTAATACTACCGCCGCTGCTGTCACTGCTGCTGCTGCTGGAACCTGGCCTTGGGTCCCGTGAGGCTTCTAAGAAGTCACACGTGCACTGACATGGGATCCTGGAACTGGGGGAAACTGTGATTTGTATTTGGCTCCCAATCCCCCTTTGCCTGTATGAAATATGGTAGCTATTGTGACCTGGGAGGCCATGGCCAGGCCCGGATACCATTGACTGGACCAGCAGAGATCAAATGCCAAAAAGTCTTGTGCACGTGTGACCAGGAGATTGCTAACTGCTTAGCCCTAACTGAGTACAACTTCAAGCACCTCTTCTACCCCTAGTTCCTGTGCAAGCAGGACTCACTCAAGTGCGACTGACTAGCTGGACTTGAAATGCTCCTTTGCATGAAGAAATAAACCTCCTTCTCACTAATGAAAAAATTATTATATTGATACTTCACCTTAATGGAGAGGGCGCATAACTTGCCACTCCTTAAGGGCTACGTATAAGGAACTTCCTTCCAAGGAGCACAGATAGAAGGGGGGGGGAATTTAAGTGCGTATTTTCATGATAGGGACACTCAAGAACAGTAACCCAACCAAGTGATCAAGATCAATATCAACAGTCATAAATCACATTGATAATCCTGATATTCTGTGTGATGAAAATGGCACTTTTCTTCTATGATAAACCCATAACCCCAGCCTAATTGTGAGAAAAACATCTGTGAACCTAAATAACAGAGAGAGACGCTCTAAAAGAAAACGAGGTTTATTTTGGAATAAGCATTGCCGTGGCAATAAGCACGCCATAGTAAACTATAAGAATATTCAGGGAAGTAAAGGAAGCAAAAGGCCTTTAGAGGAAAAATGAGGATTATGCAATTGTTTTGACACAATTATCCTTGGCTACGAGGATCAATAAGAAGAGGGGCACAAGCCCGAGGTTGGGCAGGAGGTTGCTGGGCAGATGTCCTCACAGGGGTGCTTCTTTGCATATGGTCGCAATGACCTTTGTGCAAGCTGTGCTGTCTGTAGAATCTTCTGTGATCGTTCTTGTTGCCAGGCATTTGTGCAAGAGGACCTTCCCTTCAAGACCCTCCTTGGCTCTCTGTCAGGAATTTTAATACAAGTGACTCCATTTGATTCTGACAGCTTTCACATAACCAATAGATTTGTGAACTTTATTCTAATTATATTGGAATTTTCCAAGTTCCACAGAGGGCCTCCTACAGTGTACCAGACCAGTATGCCTCGAAACTTGTCAGTGTTACCAAAAGCAAGGAAGATCGTGAGGAATAAGGAGATACGAAGGTTGAATGTAATGCAGTATCTTGGATGAAATCCTGGAACAGAAAAATGAGATCAGATAAAAACTAAGGGCATTTGTATAAACTATGGACTTTAGTCATAATGTATCCCTATCAATTTCTCAATTTTAGTAAATAAATGACTAATATAAGATGTTAATAATCAAAGAAACGGGGGGTACATAGAAACTCTGTACTATATATTCAATTTTTCTGGAAACCTAAAACTATTCTAAAATAAAATCTCATTTTTTAAGACAAGATAAGAGGGAAAAATAACATTGACTAGATGAGAAAAATGGAAAGCATATAGTAAGATAGTAGACGTAAGTACTTTGTCAGTAATTACATTAAGTGCAAAGAGATTAAATTCTTTCAATTAAAAAAGATTGTCAGGCTGAATTTTCAAAAACTATATGTCGCTTATCAAAGAAAACTTTAATAAAAGGTACAGAGGTGGCTAATGCCTGTAGTCTCGGTGATTTGGGAAGCCAGGCATGAGGATGGCCTGAGACCAGCCTGGGCAACATACTGAGACCTTGTCTCCACAAAGAATTTAAAAATTAGCTAGACATAATGGCACACACCTGCAGTTGTAGCTCCTGAGGAGGCAGAGGTAGGACAATTGCTTAAACCCAGGAGTTTGAGGCTCCAGTGAGCTGTGATCACACCACTACACTCTCACCTGGGTAATACAGTGAGACCCCCAACTCAAAAAAAAAAAAGATACAGAAAGGTTAAAAATGAAAGAATGGGAAAAGATATATCATGTGAATATTAATCTACTATCAAAAATGATTAGTAGGAAAAAGAAACCAGATATATCTTTTTCCATCATTTTACTGTCAGTATTTCTGTATATTTACATATAAGGTTGATCTGTGTGGTATGTGCTAGATCAGGTAGAGTTTAAAACAGTAATATTATTGAAAATAAAATAAACATTTCACAATAAGGAAAAGGTCAGTTCACCAAGAAGATACAGCAATTTGCAATCTGTAACTACCTAGTAACATTGCTTCAATATGTATAAAGCAAAAATGAACAGCATTAAGAGGAGAAATAAGGCTGGGCGTGGTGGCTCACGCCTGTAATTCCAGCACTTTGGGAGGTCAAGGCGGGTGGATCACGAGGTCAAGAGATCGAGACCATCCTGGTCAACATGGTGAAACCCCGTCTCTACTAAAAATACAAAAAATTAGCTGGGCATGGTGGCACGTGCCTGTAATCCCAGCTACTCAGGAGGCTGAGGCAGGAGAATTGCCTGAACCCAGGAGGCGGAGGTTGCAGTGAGCCGAGATCGCGCCATTGCACTCCAGCCTGGGTAACAAGAGCGAAACTCTGTCTCAAAAAACAAAAAAAAAGAGGAGAAATAAGCACATCCACTATCAATGAGCTTTTTAAAACACCAATCTCAGTATTGCTAGGACAGGCAGGTAAAAAAGGGGTAAGAATATAATTTTGTCTTAAATATATGATTAATAACTTGAACTTAGTAAATGTAAATAGAAAACCTCCCCCACCAATGCAGAACACAAATTGTAACGTGGAATGATACAAAAATTGACTGGGTGCTCCACCATAAATCACATCTTAACAAATTTTAAAATATTAAATTAGAATATGTTCTCTGATTACAGAAGGACAAAACTAGAAATAAGTAACAAAAATTATTAGTAGGAAATGTCAATATGCTTATAAATTAAACAGTACTGTTCTTTTTTTTTTTTTTTTTTTTAAAGACGAGTTTTCACCATGTTGGTCAGGCTGGTCTTGAACTCCCGACCTCAGGTGATCCACCCACCTTGGTCTCCAAAGTGCTTGGATTACAGGCATGAGCCACCTCGCCCAGCCTAACAGTACAGTTCTAAACAATTTAAAGATCAAAGAACTAATCACAATGAAAATTAGAATATGTTTTCAATTGAACAATAAATAAAACACAGCATTTCAAAACATGTAGGCTACACACACAACCAGGTTTGCAAGAGAAATCTATAGCTTTAAATACTTACATTAGTAAATAGATTAAGCATTAATTATCTAAGCCTTTATTCTCAAAGAGCTAGAAAAAGAACAGCAAAATATTCCGAAAGAAAATAATAAACATAAAAACAAACTGATCTAGTAGAAAACAGATGTACAATATAGAAATAAGACACAAAAATTATAAAGTCTAAGAATGAAAGAGGAGATATTACTATAAATACTATAGATATTTTTAAATTAATTTAAAAGATATAATAACTTATACCAGTAAGTTTGACAATTTAAGTGACATGGACAAATTCCTTAGAAATATAACTTACCAAAAGTGACACAAGAACAAATAGAAAAGTTTTCTTTGTGGGAAATTTTTTTTTTTTTTAATATATTCAATTTTTTTTTTTTTTTTTTTTTTTTTTTT
>NW_016108143.1:11266-15093 GCF_001604975.1 Cebus imitator
TTTTGCATTTTTAGTAGAGACAGGGTTTCACCTTGTTGGCCAGGCTGGTCTTGAACCCCTGACCTCACGTGATCCGCCCGCCTCGGCCTCCCAAAGTGCTGGGATTACAGGCTTAGCCACCACACCCGGCCAATATATTCAATTTTTTTTAATAGGTATAGAACTATTTGAGTTATTTGTGTCTTTTTTCATAAGCTTTGAACTTTTAAGCTGTCAAGAAATTTGCCTATTTCATTTAAGTTGTCAAATTTACAAGCTTACAGTTGCAAGTGATATTTATTATCCTTTCGAGTACTGCAGGGTTGGTGGTGATGTCCCTTTTTTACACCTGACATTGGCTATTTGTGTCTTCACTCCTTTTTTTCCTCAATCAGTCTGGCTAGAGGTTTATCAGTTTTACTAATCTCACCAAATAACCAACTTTTTATTTCAATGATTTTCTCTATTGTTTTTATGTTTCACTGACTTCTTATCTTAATTATTTTTCCTTATTCTCTTACTTTGGGCTTAATTTTCTCTTCTTTTTCTATTTATTTTTATTTTTTTTTGGAGAGAGAGATGGGGTGTCACTGTGTTCTCAAACTCCCGAGCTCAAGCAGTCCTCCTCTCCTGGCTGACCAAAGTGCTAGGCTTACAGGAATGAGCCACTGCACCTGCACTCTTCCTTTTTTTATTATTAAGGTGGGCACTGATAAAGGACATCTACAAAAATATCATATTTAATGATTAAAAACTGAATGAGTTCCCCTTAAGATCAGGAACAACACAAGGATGTCCACACTCTCTACTGCCGTTTGATATCGTAGTGCAGACTGAATAAAGCAAGAAAGAAAAAGACATACAAATTACAAGTAAAGAAATAAGCCTGTCTCTATTTACAAAAACCATAATTTTATATATAGAACATCCTAAAGAATCTACTTTTTAAAAAGTCTAGAAACCATGAGTTTTGTAAGGTTTCAGGATATAAGATGAATATTTTAAAATATCAATTGCATTCTATGTAATAGCAGAGAAGATTTAGAAATGAAATTTTAAAGCAGAACTACTTACAGTAGCATCAAAAAAATAACAGAGATAAACCTAAAAAACGGTGTAGAAGCTACACACTGAAAAGCATAAACCATTACTAAGGAAAATTAAATAACGACATAAGTGTACTGAGTTGACAGATCAGGATACTCTATATTGTTCAGGTATCAGTCGTGCCAAATAGATCTACAGATTCAGTGCATTTCCAATCAGTATCCTAGCAGGCATTTTTTAAAGAAATAAACAAGTTTATTCCAATATTTATATGGAAAGAAAAATACAGAGAATAACCTGTTTTCCCACCAGGCACCCACAGAGTTCCTATACTCACATTTCATACTATTTTTTTTTTTATTATTTTTATTTTTATTTATTTTTTTTTTTTTGAGATGGAGTCTTGCTGTGTTGCCCAGGCTGGAGTTCAGTGGCACAATCTCGGCTCACTGCAACCTCCGTGATTCACCTGCCTCAGCCTCCTGAGTGGCTGGGATTACAGGCGCACACCACCATGCCTGGCTAATTTTTGTGTTTTTAGTAAAGACGGGTTTCACCATGTTGGTCAGGCTGGTCTCGAACTCCTAACCTCATGATCCACCCGCCTTGGCCTCCCGAAGTGCTGGGATTACAGGCATGAGCCACCGCGCCCGGTTCATGCTATCTTTAGGATTTAGAATTCCCCCTAAACTAAATGCATTTGCTCCATGCTCATTGCTTAATCTACTGTACATTGGATGATTGTACATTTTTTAAACCACATACAATTACATTTTATTAAAAGCAATGATTGACATAAATACATTCAATTAAAATAATTTTTTGTTTGGCCTGTTGGGAAGAATCAAGAAATTCACATATCAATGTATGAATTTACCACATAACCCTTTTTCTAGAAGAGAAAAGTGTGAATCTATATTTCCTCACTTGTAAGCAATAGAAGTAATGAGTATATTCTTCTTCATATTTTGCACAGCAGCTTCTGTCACTAACATCTGCTGCTCTTTATATGATGCTTATGTGAAGATATGAGCCAGTTATTGTAAGCTCTATGAAAAAAGGAAGATAGAACATGTGTGAACCAAAACCTTAAAATATGAATATCAGGATCCCATTTTTAAAGCACCGCCTATGTCTTATTTCATGAAGCATTTACCTCAGTTTTGACTTTACCTATTTATGTGAATTTTTTATGTGAATGTTTCTGCGAAAAAAATTAACCACAATTTACATCATTTGGCCTCTTCACCCCGTACATTCTGCCAACACTTGCTTGACCCAATCATCTCCCACATCCTGCGTGTGGCATGTCTCCAAAGCCTCCTAGAAATGCAGGGTTGATTTTTGCTGCACCTATTTGATTAGCTCATTTTGCAAGTTTCTGGGTCGATGCAGACGATCACAAAGCCCGCTTGGCCAAGGGACAGAAATCAATAAGGAGGGAGACAGCAGGAACGACAGGGGTCGGGTTCAGAAACCTCGCCACACAGTGCGCTGGCTTTGTTGAGCTTCATGGGGGCCCATGTTCTCTAAACTTTTCATCTGCACGCAAATTGCATTTCACAGCGATACTAAAAGGGTGGGTTACTGATGGTGCGTGTGGGAGGTATGTGCACAATCCTGTTATCAGATAATGGGATTACCATGCATGCCTCCCGAGCATGCTTTGAAAGTTTACTCCTGAATCTACATATACAGCCACGGGCCAGCCATTTTATAGCACAACAAATAAAATCGCTGCCAAATCACTTTTAAAGTTGCTATTATTGTCATTATTTCTGTCATCACTCCTGAGTTGCGCTGCAGCAACAGCCATATCAAGGTAAGCACTATTTTCTTCCCTTCCACATTCACGTCGTCACACCCCCACCCACCCCCACAAACACCAGATTGTTTCTTAGTGTTTGTTCTGAAGCCCATAGAAAATTACAGGCCTTGAGGAAATAAAGAAGAAAAATCAATAGGGAAAAAATACCCGGTATTTTAGCAACACTAATGAGATGTCTTCCACAAAACGCATAACGAAAACACTACTCTAAATGGTCATTTACCATCCATGTTGTCATTGGCTTTGGCATAAGTTTTCACTTAATCTTCGGTTATAGGCCACATGGGGCAGGATCCAGCTTGTACCCACTCCAGAAATTTCATGTCCATGACTTTTGCCCTCTTGTGGCTAAAAAGACCTCATACTGTGCTCCAACTTCACCACCCCAGGTGGAGAAATTGTTCTGCATGGGGAGACCAGACCATAATCTTCAGAATACGGTAACTATTGATCAGAATCCCTGAACCAACAGTAATAATGCCCAATCTATCTGTAAAAATAAAACTTTTTTTTTTTGAGACAGAGTTTGCTCTGTCAGTCACCCAGGCTGGAGTGCAGTGGCACACTCTCAGCTCACTGGAACCTCCACCTCCCAGGTTCAAGCTATTTTGCCTCAGCCTCGCAAGGAGCTGGGATTACAGGTATGCACCACTGTGCCCAGCTAATTTTTGTATTTTTAGTAGAGATGCAGTTTTGCCATGTTTAGCCAGGCTGGTCTTAATCTCCTGGCCTCAAATGATCCACCCACCTTGGCCTCCCAAAGTGCTGGGATTACAGGTGCGAGCCACCATGCCTGGCCAAAAGAAAAACTTCAGGCAGGCAGGCAGAAGTGGTTCATGCCTGTAATCTCAGCACTTTGGGAGGCTGAGGCGGGAGGATTACCTGAGATCGGGAGTTTGAAACCACCCTGGCCAAATGGTAAAACCCTCTCTCTCCTGAAAATACAAAAAAAAAAAAAATTAGGCGTGGTGGT
>NW_016108143.1:15988-27279 GCF_001604975.1 Cebus imitator
TCTGTAGCCCAGGCTGGAGTGGGAGTGCAGTGGCGCGATCTTGGCTCACTGCAACCTCCACCTCCTGGGTTCAAATAATTCTCCTGCCTCAGCCTCCCAAGTAGCTGGGACTACAAGCACACACTACCATGCCTGGTTAATTGTTTTATTTTTAATAGAGACAGGGTTTCACCACGTTGGCCAGAATGGTCTCAATCTCTTGACCTCATTATCCACCCACCTCAGCCTCCCAGAGTGCTGGGATTACAGGTGTGAGCCACCGTGTCCGGCCAAGACTTCTTTATGATGCTGGAGTCCCGTTTTCAGGAGAAAAAAAAACTGGTCTGTTTTAGGATGCACCTGCTTCCTCAAAGTTTCCATTTGGTTACATCATATTTAGCATTTGTGACTCCATTTTGGTTTGGTTTGTTGGGGCCTAGTGCACAAGCTCAGTCCAAAATAATGGCTACCAACAATTTCCCCATTTTGGTCAAGTTCTTACCTGGGTGAGAATGTGACAAAAATGTAAGGCATTAGCACCACGGTGTCACCATCATTTTGTGTTTCAAGTCTCAGCATGTCATTCTTAGGTTACGGTATCCTTGTGATGACACACTTGAGTCTTTATCATTCCAGTCTAAGAGAAACCATTTGACATTTTATGGCTAGCTGTATGCACACATTTAGAACTTTTGAGAAAATACAGCACACGGGGAAAGTACTATCATGAGCAATAGGAGTATACCAAGAGCTTGGAGTATGTTCCCTAGCCAGGGTCCCCACTAACCAAACCAAGTGAAATCAAATAGATCAAAGAAAGCCAAATGAATAGTCTAGTCATTTCAACTGAGCAGCTTGTTCATTAATCCCCTGCAACCAAGTCTCTGCAATACCTGTGTATTCATCCAGGTGCAACAAGAATGTCAGCAAGTGCATAGATTCTTCCATTTCCAGCCAGCAGGTAACCTAGAACATTTCTATTATCTAATACATCTACAGCAAGAAAAGTTAAAGAAGTCTGTTATGCAACCATAGTTTTTTCAGCAAGATCTGCTATAAAGCCTATTAAAAGGAATAATTTTTTTTTTTTTTTTTTAGATGGAGTCTTGCTCTGCTGCCCAGGCTGGAGTGCAATGGCGTGATCTCAGCTCACTGCAACCTCCCCCTCCTGGGTTCAAGTAATTCTGCCTCAACCTCCCAAGTTACTAGCTGGAACTACAGGTGCATGCCACCACGCCTGGCTAATTTTTGTATTTTTAGTAGAGACAGAATTTCACTGTATTGGTCAGGCTGGTCTCCAACTCCTGACCTCGTGATCCACCCACCTTGGCCTCCCAAAGTGCTTGGATTATTGGCGTGAGCCACCACATGCAGCCAGAATAAATTTTTAATTATTGCATGATTTACTCCAAATCTTAGAAAATTACACCTAACAAATGATGCCTATTCAGAAGTATGAAGGCTTCCTGGCAACGTTCTCTTTAACAATTGATAAAGGTTAACAGGAGTGAACCACTGTTCTGTTTCTGAATGATTATTTTCCAACAAATCAAAGATTTTTCCCTCAAATGTAATTTTATTCATTTGGAAATTACTTGGGAATTTTTATACATTGATACTTAATGGATCTTTTTACTACAAATTATGTGAAGAGAAACACAATATTGGTATAAGGTGTATAGATGAATTGTAGAGATAAAGATACAATTTAGTGAGTGATATATCTGATGAGTACAGCTTTACCTCAGTGAGTTTCTGGGGTTTTTGTTGTTGCTGCTGTTTTGTTTCATTCTGATTGTTTTTTGAGGCAGAGTGTTGCTCTGATCAAGCCAGACTGGAGTACAGTGGCGTGATCATGGCTCACTGCAGCCTTAACCTTCCGGACTCAAGCAATCCTCCCACCCTAGCCTTGCACATAGCTGGAACTACAGGTGGGCCAACACACCCAGCTAATTTTTTTATTTTTTGTAGAGATGGGGTCTCACTATATTGCCCAGGTTGGTCCTGACTCCTGGGCTCAAGCAGTCCTTCTGCCTTGGCCTCCCAAAGTGCTGTGATTACAGATGTGAGCCACTGTACTTGGCCCTCACTGAGTTTTAATTTGCATGGTCTTAATTACTAATGAGTCTAACTGCCTTTGCATATATTTATTGACCATTTGGATATTCCTTCTCGTGCACTGTCTGTTCCAGTCTTTGTATTTTTCTATTGGATTGCATTTTTTTCCTTTATTGAATTGTAGCTCTTTTTACATTCGGGATATGAGCCCTTTGTCTGTTAGACGTGCTATGAGTGTTTTCTCCCTGTCTGTGACTTTCCTTTTCATTCTCTTAATGTGCCTTAATATGTCTTCTTACACATATAGTAAAATTTAACAATCTTTTTTTCCCCAAGCCCCGTTGAAAAATACCTTTCCCTGGCCCATGAGCATAAAGATATTCTTTTATTTTAATTACTTTATTTCCATAGGCTATTGGGAAATAGGTGGTGTTTGGTTACATGAATAAGTTCTTTATTGGTGATTTGTGAGATGTTGGTGCACCCATAACCTGAGCAGCATACACTGCGCCCTATTTCTAGTCTTTTAGCCTCACTCCCCTCCCACCCTTCCCCCCAAGTCCCCAAATTACATTGTATCATTCTTATGCCTTTGCCTCCTCTTAGCTCAGCTCCCACATGTCAATGAGAACATATGATGTTTGCTTTTCCATCCCTGAGTTACTTCACTCAGAATAATGGTCTCCAATCTCATCCAGGTTGCTGCAAATGCTGTTAATTCATTCCTTTTTATGGCCGAGTAGTATTCCATCATATATATACACCACAGTTTCTTTACCACTCGTTGATTGATGGGCATTGGGGTTGATTCCACAATTTTGCTACTGTGAATTGTGCTTTTGTGTATAATGACTTCTTTACCTCTGGGTAGATACCCAGTAGTGGGATTGCTGGGTCAAATGGTTGATCTACTTTTAGTTATTTAAGGAATCTCCACACTGTTTCCATAGAGGCTGTACTAATTTACATTCCCACCAGCAGTGTAGACGTGTTCCCTGACCACCACATCCATGCAACATATACTGGGTTTTTTTAGTTTTTTTATTGTGGCCATTCTTGCAGGAGTAAGGGTGGTATCACACTGTGGTTTTAATTAGCATTCCCTGATCATGAGTGATGCTGAGCATTTTGTCATGTTTGTTGGCCACTTGTGTGTCTTCTTTTGAGGACTGTCTATTGTCGTCTTTAGCCCACTTTTTGAGAGAATTGTTTGTTTCTTGCTGATTTAAGTTCGTTGTTAGATCCTGGATATTAGTCCTTTGTCCAATGTATACATTGTGAAGATTTTCTCCCACTCTGTGGGTTGTCTGTTTAACCCTGCTGACTGTTCCTTTTGCCGTGCAGAAGCTCTCAAGTTTAAGTCCCAGATATTTTATCTTTATCGCATTTGCTTTCGGGTTCTTGGTCAAGAAATCCTTGCCTAAGCTAATGTCTAGAAGGATTTTTCCAATGTTATCATCTAGAATTTTCATAGTTTCAGGTCTTAGATTTAAGTCTTTAATCCATCTTGAGTTGATTTTTGTATAAGGTGAGAGAGGAGGATTCAGTTTCATTCTAGTACATGTGGCCAGCCAATTATCCCAGCACCATTTGTTGAAAAGGGTGTTCTTTCTCCACTTTATGTTTTTGTTTGCTTTGTTGAAAATCAGTTGGCTGTAAGTGTCTGGGTTTATTTATGGCTTCTCTATTCTGTTCCATTGGTCTATATGCCTATTTTTATACCAGTACCATGCTGTTTGAGTGACTGTGGACTTATAGTTTGAAATCAGGTAATGTGATGCCTCCAGATTTGTTCTCGTCTTGCTTCGGCCATGTGGGCTCTTTTTTGGTTCCATATGAATTTTAGCATTGTATTCTAATTATATGAATAATGATGGTGGTATTTTGATGGGTATTCCGTTGAATTTGTAGATTGCTTGCTTCTGGCAGTATGGTCATGTTTACAATATTGATTTTACCCATGAGCATAGGATGTGTTTCCATTTGTTTGTGTTGTCCATGATTTCTTTCAGCAGTGTTGTGTTCCCAGGTCAATGGAGATATGATCCTAGGAGGATTGTGGCTATCTCTACTGTATCATGCACGTTGTCACGGAAGTGGGGGAAGCCGGCAGTCACAGGCCTCACCCAGCGCTCCTGCAATCTGAAGGGCGAGTCTCACTCCCACTGTGCCCTCACCAACAGCACCAAGTCTGTTTCCAGGCAGTGGTCCAGCAGGGCTGAGAACTTGCCCTAGGCCTGCCCCCCAGCTGTGAAAGCAAGTACAGATGTCCTTTTTCCCCCACTTGTGGAGGCTGAACACTGGAGTCAGGCCCTCCCCTGAATTCTGGCCAGAAGGCTTCTTGGTCAGTTCAAATTGTTACAAAGTTCAGCCGGAGATTTCCTTCTCTCTATGGCCTTCTCCCAGCACCTCTAGCCGCCCTCCCAAAGAATCTCTGTGAGGCCAGGCAGGAATGCCCTGTTTGGGGACCCAGGAGCTCCCAGGGCCTTTCCCGCTGCTTCCTCTACTCCTGCATTTCACTCCGCTCTCTAAATTGACTTAGTTCCAGGTAAGGTCAGAACCTTCTCCCTAAACTAGACCTTCGGGGATGGACAATCTCCTTTTCCCACCTCCACAGTTTGGGCACTCACAGTATTTGGGGTGTCTACTGGGTACCACAGAAGCAGTCCACTTCCTTCTGAGGGTCTGTGGGTTCTCTCGGGTTTCCTGGTTTATTCCTGCAGTTGTCCTGGAGCTAAAATTAATGATGTGAGCCTCTACCCACTGCTCCGTTTGTCCCAGTCAGAGCTGCAACCTAGTCCTGCCTCCTGTCCTGAGATATTCTTTTAAATCATCTACAAAATCTTTCTTATTTTGCATTTGACATCAAGAAAGTCTACTTTTCACCTAAAATATAGTGTAGCTTATGGGTCATAGTGTAGATTATGGGTCCAATATCTTTTTTCTTTCTTTCTTTTATTTTTCTTTCTTTCTTTTTTTTTTTTTTTTTTTTTTTTTTTTTTTTTCTTTTTCCTACTGCTCCACAGCCTTCCTTGTAATCAATATAATTAATTCATTAGTACATATATATATGGGTCTTAAGCTTTCTATTTTGTTCATTTCTCTATTATTGAACCAAAATGATGCTTCATAATTACTAATGCTTTTAAGTTTTGGTATCAAGTAGAGAAAGTGTTCCCACATTCGTCTTTTCCCTCAAGAATATCCCGGCTATCCTTGGCCCTGTGCAGTTCCATAAAAATTTTGGGGTTAGCTCGTCAAGTTTTACACACACATGGAGAAAAACATTGCTATTTTTGACTGGGATTACATCGAATCTGAAGATTAATTTATAGAGAATCAATATTCTTTAAATGTTGGGACATCAACTCCATATACATATTCAATTATTTAAGTGGCCTTTATTTTCTCTTATTAAGTTTTACCGTTTTCACAAGGGTTCTACACATTTTTTAAAGATTTATACCTAGGTACATGACGTCTTATGCTATTTCAAATGCTATTTTTATTTCATTTTCTAAACATTGATTGCTGATTACAGACTTGCAATTAATCTTTATACTGATTTTGCATCCACTGCTGAATTTGGTTATAAATTCTAATCACGTATTCATAGATTCTTTTGGATTGTCTGAGTCCCGATCATATCATCTTTAAATAATGACAGTTTTCTTTCTCTACAGTCCTTGTACTTCCTTCTCCCACCCCCATCCCCTTATCGTACTGCTCTAGGGCTGAGCTAAAATTCTGAACAGAAATAGTGGTAGTGGCTTCCTTGTATTTTTTCTGATGGTCTCATTTGTACCCATGGAATTTTGGTTTATGGAGGTGACTGAGTGACAGCACAGAAAGGTTAATGCCACTGAAGAAGAATGCGTTTTCCAAGAAATGGGGACATGCCACGCCACACAGGGCCACGTGGGGAGTACCAGGCACGGTCAGGAGGCAGTGGCAGAAGCAGGGGAAACCTAGGTCAGAGCCTTTGTTAGGCTCCTTGGGAAAGGCCAGGCAGGGCAGAGTCAGCAGTTTAGGAATGGCAAATCTGAGTAAAACCGGCAGGCTCTGGGATCCAGAGAGCTCTCTGGCTGCCTGGTACCTAGCCTGGGAGGACATTGGCATGGTGTGTGAGAGTTTGATGAACAGGAATGGTTGGTTTGCATTGCAGAGGCCTGTTCCCAAGTTGTTTACTATTTTGAGAAATTAGCTAGCCCCGGGAGGGCAGTATCTCCTTGGCCAGTAAGAAGTCAACACATCATGAGATACAGAAAATCAAAACATGATAAACACTGATCTAAAAGAGAAAGCTTCCAGCATTCTGTCCAGGTTTTATTTTGTCTCAGATACTCTTTATCCTAAAACAGTTCTTTTCTGTTCCTCGTTTTTCAACAGTGTTTTTCCTAATTATGAACAGAGGCCTACAGACACTGGCAGTCAGGATCACCTTGCTTGGAATTTTCTGGGCCACGTAGGATCAGAAAAGTGTGAACCATACATGATCTGCTTTACTGCCAGTGCTTTTTTTTATTGCTATGTTCCCAGTCTAAAAGGCAGGAGCAGGTGTTATTTATCAGGCCATGTGCAGTTTGCATGCCCTGGATTCAGATCTAACGCCCCTAGCTCAGGGAGACCTCAGGTCTCTTCTTTTTTTTTTTTTTTTTTTTTTTGGAAACAGCCCCTTCTGTTACCCGGGCTGGAGTGCAATGGTGCAATCTTGGCTCACTGCAAATTCCCCCTCTGGGTCTAAGTGCCTCTCCTGCCTCAGCCTCCCGAGTAGCTGGGATTACAGGTGCCCACCATCACACCCAGCTAACTTTTGTATTTTTTTAGTAGAGACGGGGTTTCACCATGTCGGCCAGGCTGGTCTCAAACTCCTGACCTTAGGTGATCCACCCACCTTGGCCTCCCAAAGTGCTGGGATTACAGGCATGAGCCACCGTGCCTGGCCGACAGTTGCCTTTTCCGAATCAACAGCAAAAGCGATCCAGTGGTGTATACACATCCTGACTAACCCTCCCACCCCCTGCTACACCCCAGTCCAGTGATTGTTGACTGTGTGGTTTACTCTTTGATATGCTTTAGAAAAAAATTTAATACATTTCAGCTCTTTAGTTGCAATGCCTAAGAAAAATTACCCTCTCAGTTCCTGCCCCTGACGTTCCTGGAGCTACCCATAACTTGGTTACTCATCTAACCAGTACTTACTGGGAGCCTACCGTGTGCCTGACCCTGTTCTAGAGATTCAGCAGTAAAGCCCAGCCCTCAAGAAGTTGACATTCTAGCTGAAGAAAGAGATGTTAAACAAGGACACTTGTCTAAATAGATTGAGGGGTGAACTATACAACGTGCTGGCAAAGAGCTTCTTAGGAAGGTGAAACAAATTCCAAGGCCCCTGAGGCAGGAGAGTCCCTGGTGCTGAGAACTACAGCAGGAGAGTCAGAGTGCCTGGAGCACACTGAGAGAAAGGGGGGAAGCAGAGATGAGGTCGGGTGGCCGGCGCCAGATCGCGCAGGGACTGGTAGGGTTTTATTCCAGGTTTAATGAAAAGTTCTTAGCATGGAAAGATTTGAAAGACTGGTGCTTGTATTAAGTGGCTTGGGTAGCTTTGTGGAAAATAGCCTACAGATATTTTTCCTGATTATAATCTAACACACTCCAATAAATGTGTTTTCCCTCCTGAATTAGCTACAGCCACATAACCACAAAAGGAAAAAAAATCCTAACATACCTGGAGTGGTTCCTGAAGAGAGACGTGAGGCATTTCATTAGGTTTGGTGGAAGACAGTGAGGACTCCTATCCATATTCCAGGCTGGGAAATTAGCAGCCGTGAGTATCTGGGACTCAAGCCCTACTATCCCAAGTCTGGCCTCCCAAGACTTGGCTCCTCCTTTGACACAGCCACACCCACCGCAGAAGACTTGAGCAACGTGCTGCTGCCCAGCCCCATGTGGTTCTAGGAACCAGCCACTCTCCTGAAACAATCAAGGTTCTGATTTCAACCTAGATCACCTGTTCCAATTCCGCCCTCCTTCATCCCCAGCGGGCACGTTGTTATCCTCTTCAATTGAGATCACCCGTGTCATCTGACACGTTCTCGGGATAGAAAATGATCAGGCCCTGGCACTGGGGATAGAAGTTACAGATAGCAGATGGGTAACCCCTGTGTAGTAGCTGAACGCATGGTCAACCTTACCACTGCAGAAACCAAACACATTCGTAGACTGGTGCAAAACTTCACAGAGCAGTGTTTGACCACCCTTGAAAAATGAAGTGGGAGTAACACAATTATGGCATAAATAGAAAGGCCAAGGCTCATGTTAAAACTCTAAAGAAAATGGTGGGCCGGGCACAGAGGCTCACACCTGTAATCCCAGCACTTTGGGAGGCCAAGGCAGGCAGATCACCTGAGGTCAGGAGTTGGAGACCAGCCTGACTAACATGGTGAAACCCCATCTCTACTAAAAATACAAAATTAGCCAGGCATGGTGGCGGGCGCCTGTAATCCCAGCTACTCTGGAGGCTGAGGCAGAAGAATCACTTGAACCGGGGAGGCAGCGGTTGCAGTGAGCCAAGATCATGCCATTGCACTCCAGCCTGGGTGACAGAACAAGACTCCGTCTCAAAAAAAGAAAAGGAAGGAAAGAAGGGAGGGAGGGAGGAAATAAATGACGTCCTTGTAATTCTAGCACTTTGGGAGGCAGAGGCGAGAGAATTGTTTGAGCTCAGGAGTTTGAGACCAGCCTGGACAACATGGCAAGACCCTGCCTCTATTTTTTCATTTAATAAATTTATTTTTAAGAAAATGGTTTCCCATTTCTCAGTTGTGTGTGAAGAGATGTTAAATATCACATACATTAAGGTGGGCCAGGCCAGGTGCGGTGGCTCACGCCTGTAATCCCAGCACTCTGGGAGGCCGAGGCGGGTGGATCACGAGGTTAAGAGATCAAGACCATCCTGGCCAGCATAGTGAAACCCCATCTCTACTAAAAATACAAAAATTAGCCGGCCGTGGTGGCGTATGCCTGTAGTCCCAGCTACCCAGGAGGCTGAAGCAGGAGAGTTGCTTGAACCCAGGAGGCAGAGGTTGCAGTGAGCCGAGATCGCACCCCTGCACTCCAGCCTGGGCAACAGAGTGAGACTCCGTCTCAAAAAAANGGGGGAATGGATGCAGCAAACCACCAAGGCATGTGTATACCTATGTAACAATCCTGCAAGATCTGGACATGTACCCCAGAACTTCAAGTAAATAATAAAAAAAGAAAAAAAAAAGCACTGGGGTTCTGATGTCAGACAGCTAGACTCAGCTAGTTAACAGCTGTGTAACTTTGGACAAGTTACTTAACTTTCCTAAACCTAGGTTCCTGATCTCTAAAGTGAGATTATCAGTCCCTCCCTCATGAGGTCAACTGAGGATGAAATAACGTGAGGCCTGTGAGGCACTTCCACCTCATCGTGACTGCTCAGTACACGAAAACTATTACTTCTACCACCTCAGTGCTGGACGCAGTGCTGTCTAATAACTATGGACTCTGCAGCCAAAATGCATAGGCTCGAAGTTCAAGTCTTGGCTTGGCTGCTTAATAGTGTGACCTCGAACAAGCTATTAAATCTCTCTCTGCCTCTATGTCCTGGTCTTTAAAACAGAGACGGTGGGCCGGGTGCGGTGGCTCATGCCTGTAATCCCAGCACTTTGGGAGGCCGAGGCGGGCAGATCATCTGAGGTCAGGAGTTTGAGACCAGCCTGATCAACACGGTGAAACCCAGTCTCTATTAAAAATGCAAATTAGCCGGGCATGGTGATGCATACCTGTAGTCCCAGCTACTTGGGAGGCTGAGGCAGGAGAATCGCTTGAACCCAGGAGGCAGAGGTTGCAGTGAGCCGAGACCGCACCCCTGCACTCCAGCCTGGGCAACAGAGTGAGACTCCGTCTCAAAAAAAAAAAAAAAAAAAGATGGGTCATGAAGGCAAAATAGCCGTTTTATTCCCACGTATGGCAACACTTCATCTCTTCAGAATCCAGCTGTCTAGACAATTTCAGCTATCCAGAATGCAGTTATAAGAAAGGCAGCAAACAAATTATCCAAACAATTCAAATACACGTAACAAATTATACATTTTAACGTATCTCTTTTATCTTGGTTTATTCACATTTCTCTCAGTTCTCTTTTATCTTAGTTCTTTTTTTCCTGAGTTGCACACAAAATTGATGGGAGAGGTGAGAGACGCTCCCATGGGAAACAACCAGAAATAACAATGCCCTCTAGAGGCCAGAGTGAAAACTTGAAAATACAGATGCAGCACCTCAAAAAATAGAGCAATTTTGTCTCGGGGCAAACAGCGCTACAATTTTATTTTATTTTATTTTATTTTATTTTTTTGAGACAGAGTCTCACTCTGTCGCCCAGACTGGAGTGCAGTGGCGCGACCTCTGCTTACTGCAACCTCCACCTCCTGGGTTCAAGCGGTTCCCCTGACTCAGCCTCCTGAGTAGCTGGGACTAGAGGAACGTGCCACTATGCCCAGCTAATTTTTTGTATTTTTAGTGTAGACAGGGTTTCCCCATGTTGGCCAGAATGGTCTTGATCACCTGACCTCGTGATCTGCCCACCTCGGCCTCCCAAAGTGCTGGGATTACAGACGTGAGCCACCTTGCCCAGCACTACAATTTTCAGTTAAGGCACTGGAACATTGTATCATAGCTGAAGTATACAATAATTTGCCTTAAAGATCAAGATCCGTGCTTGAGTGTGGGAGGTAGAGGCTGCAGTGAGTCATGGTTGCACCACTGCACTCCAGCCTGGGCAACAGAGCAAGGGCCTGTCTCCAAAAAAAAAAAAAAAAAAAGGCCCAGATCACGATCAAGAAAATGTTAAGTTGTTTTCCTGGAAGAGCAAGAAATGTGTATTGCATTGCAGAATGAATCCCACTAAAACATAACCAGGACTCATTTTGAAAAGTAAGTGATTGTGAAGGTGTAATTCACCTATTCAAAACAACATTTTACCTGAAATAACTTTTTTTTCTTCTCTTCACATGTGATTAGATAAGCTCCAAGAAACTATTTGTGCGCTGAGGAGCCGGGGGGGGGGGAGCCGGGGCCCGCGCGGTGAGGAGCCAGGGGGGAGCCGGGGCCCCGCGTGGTGAGGAGCCGGGGCCCCGCGCGGTGAGGAGCTGGGGCTCTGACAATGAGAACACATGGATACAGAGCGGGGAACATCACACACTGGGGCCTGCTGGGGGTTGGGGGGACAGGGC
>NW_016108143.1:27454-30454 GCF_001604975.1 Cebus imitator
GGGGGAATGGATGCAGCAAACCACCAAGGCATGTGTATACCTATGTAACAATCCTGCAAGATCTGGACATGTACCCCAGAACTTCAAGTAAATAATAAAAAAAGAAAAAAAAAAGCACTGGGGTTCTGATGTCAGACAGCTAGACTCAGCTAGTTAACAGCTGTGTAACTTTGGACAAGTTACTTAACTTTCCTAAACCTAGGTTCCTGATCTCTAAAGTGAGATTATCAGTCCCTCCCTCATGAGGTCAACTGAGGATGAAATAACGTGAGGCCTGTGAGGCACTTCCACCTCATCGTGACTGCTCAGTACACGAAAACTATTACTTCTACCACCTCAGTGCTGGACGCAGTGCTGTCTAATAACTATGGACTCTGCAGCCAAAATGCATAGGCTCGAAGTTCAAGTCTTGGCTTGGCTGCTTAATAGTGTGACCTCGAACAAGCTATTAAATCTCTCTCTGCCTCTATGTCCTGGTCTTTAAAACAGAGACGGTGGGCCGGGTGCGGTGGCTCATGCCTGTAATCCCAGCACTTTGGGAGGCCGAGGCGGGCAGATCATCTGAGGTCAGGAGTTTGAGACCAGCCTGATCAACACGGTGAAACCCAGTCTCTATTAAAAATGCAAATTAGCCGGGCATGGTGATGCATACCTGTAGTCCCAGCTACTTGAGAGGCTGAGGCAGGAGAATCGCTTGAACCCAGGAGGCAGAGGCTGCAGTGAGCCGAGACTGCGCCACTGCACTCCAGCCTGGGCGACAAGAGCGAGACGCCGTCTCAAATAAATAAATAAATAAATAAATAAATAAATAAATAAAAAAAATAGAGACAGTGATTGTACCTACCTGATGGAGTTGTGAAGAGGATTAAGTGAGCTAATGCAGGGGTCCCCAAGCCCGGTGGGCGGTGAGCGAGCGTTACTGCCCGAGCTCTGCCTCCTGTCAGCTCAGCAGTGGCATTTGATTCTCAGGAGCTCAAACCCCACTGTGAACTGCGCATGTGACAGATCTAGGTTGCACCCTCCTTATGAGACTCTAACTAACGCCTGATGATCTGAAGTGACACCGTTTGGTCCTGAAACCATCTCCCCAAGTGAAAAATTGTCTTCCACGAAACTGATCCCTGGTGTCAAGAAGGTTGGGGACCCCTGAGCTAATGCTTTCGAAGTGCTTAGATCAGGGCCTGGTGCATAGTAAGCACATATGAGTGTGACTGTCATCACTGTTCACGACTGACCGTGCCGTTACAGGGAAGCACTTTTCCTCCTCTGATGTAGCCATGACTTCCTCCTTGGCCCTCCCCTGGCAACCATGTCACATACAAAGTCCTTTTATGTGTATCATCCCAAACGAGTTTTAGGACACCCTGTAATACAAACAGAAAGATAGTATGATACAGATGTTCATAAATTTCACACAGATACTTGTCCAAGCAAATATTTAACTGAATCATGAATCCCAGTATCAAACAATACAAGTGTCACATCACATAATGATACATTCTTAAAAATGAAAGAAACTAATATCTATAGTTAGAAAAATGTGTTCCTCCGAAGCAACATGGTATTGGAATAAAAATAGACATATAGACCAATGGAACAGAATAGAGAACCCAGAAATAAAGCCACACTGCTACAGCCAGCTGAACTTCAAATGGTCAGCAAAAATAAGCAATGGGGAAAGAACTCCCTAATCAATAAATGGTGCTAGAATAGCTAGCCAGCCATACGCAGAATAATGAAACTGGATGCCTACCTTTAATCATTACAAAAATTAACTCACGATGGATTAGAGACTTAAATGTAAGACCTCAAACTATACAAATCCTAGAAGGAAACCTAGGAACTACCCTTCTTGACATCGGCATTGATTTATGGCTAAATCCCCAAAAGCAATTGCAACAAAAACAAAAATTGACAAATGGAACCTAATTAAACTAAAGAACTTCTGCACAGCAAAAGAAGCTTTCAACAGAGAAAACAGACAACCTACAGAATGGGAGCAAATCTTCACAAACTATGTCTCTGACAAAGGTCTAATATCCCCAACCTATAAGGAACTTAAATCAACAAGCAAAAAACAACCCCGTTAAAAATGGGCAAAGAACATGAACAGATAATTCTCAAAAGATACACAAGCAGCCAAATGTATGGGGAAGAAAATGCTCCACATCACTAATCATCAGAGAAGCAAATCAAAACCACAATAAGATACTATCTCGCAGTAAGATACCATCTCATAAGCCAGAAGGGTTATTATTAAAAAGTTAAAAAATAACAGATGCTGGAAAGTTTGCAGGAAAAAAGGGAACACTTATACACTGTTGGTGAGAATGTAAATTAGTTCAGCCACTGTGGAAAGCAGTTTGGAGGTTTTTCAAAGAACTTAAAACAGAACTACCATTCCACCCAGCAATCCCATTATTGAGTATACATCTGAAGGAAAATAAAATGTTCTACAAAAAAGACACATGCACTTGTATGTTCATTGCTCTTCACAGTAGAAAGACAGAATCAACCTGGGAGCCCACTAATGGTGGACTGGATAAAGAATGTGGTACACATGCTCCGTGGCATACCATGTGGCCACAGAAATGGACAAGTTCTGTTCTTCGCAGCAACGTGCATGCAGCTAAAGGCCATTATCCTGAGTGAATTAACACAGGAACAAAAACCAAAGTACCACATCTTCTCACTAATAAGTGGTAGCTAAATATCGAGTACACATGAAGATAAAGATGGCAACCACAGACACTGGGCACTACAACAGGGCGGAGGGAGGGGGTGTAGGCTGGAAGACCGCCTCACTCTGTGCTCACTGCCTGGTGATGAGATCATCCATACCCAAACCTCAGCCTCACACATATACCCAGGTAACAATCCTGCACTTGTCCCCCCTGAATCTAAAATAAAAGTTGAAATTAAGAGAGAGAGAAGGAAGGAAGGGAAGGAGGAGGAAAGGAAGAAAGGGAGGGAGGGAGGGAAGGAAGGAGGGAAGTGAGG
>NW_016108143.1:32517-34221 GCF_001604975.1 Cebus imitator
CTCTTGTTGCCTAGGCTGGAGTGCAGTGGCACAATCTCGGCTCACTGCAATTTCTGCCTCCCGGGTTCAAGCGATTCCCCTGCCTCAGCCTTCTGAGTGGCTGGAATCACAGGCATGCCCCACAACGCCCAGCTGATTTTGTATTTTTAGTAGAGACGGGGTTTCTCCATGTTTGTCAGGCTGGTCTCAAACTCCAGACCTCAGGTGATCCACCCTCCTTGGCCTCCCAAAGTACTGGGATTGCAGGCGTGAGCCACCGCGCCCGGCCAATTTTATGATTTTTACCGCAATTAAAATTTTTTTTAATGTTTTCAAAAAGAAAACCCAAAAAAAGTGTTTAACCATTAGCATTTTATACATTTAGTTCAAATTAGTTTAAGCAGTCCTGTCCATAGTACATTGAATTGTACATCATAGGTTGCATTGAAAATGGGCCAATAAGCAAGCTTATGCTAATAAAATAAATAAAATAACCTTGTGACTTTGGGACTCCCTGGCTGTGGTGCCAAAGAACACGCCGTGCCCAGGGCTATGGGTATGACGAGGGCAAGATAAATGTGAAGGTTAAGAGTACACCTTCTGCTTCAACTGCAGTTTCTCCAGTGAGTTAGCCACAAGGTCCAGCTGCCCCCAGATCAGGTGGTAAGAAAAACACTGAAGAAGTCCTAGTCTTTGGCAACTACAAGATCGCTGAGTGTCTAAGACGTGAGGATGGAGTGACAGAAAACGTGAACTAGTTGTACTCAGCCAGAGACTCATCTAGATTTTAGGATGGGGTGGCGGTGAGGGGTTTCGTATGAGGGGATTTAAGAGCTGGAAGTCATAGCAGAGTGAGATTCTAGAACCTTAGACTCTCCAAAGGCAGAGTGCCTGGGTTCAAACCCTAGCTCTGCCAAGTACTAGGTGTGTGGTTAACTTTGCAAATAACTTGATCATTGTGTCTCTACTATCCCCCTCTGTAAAACAGGAATTCTAATGGTAATTACGTAGTAGCTATCTCATAGGATTGATAAGCCAGTTACAAGAATTAATAGTGTGCCAATTGATATACAGAAAGCACCCAATAAATGTTAGCCATTAGTAGAGATTTTGGAGAGCCTTGAAAATCAGCTGAGAAGTTTGAGCAGAAAGCAGCAAGGAGACACCCTCAGGAAAGTGAGATGAAGACAGAAGCACAGCAGATCAGTGTGTGGACAGGGAGGTCGGAGGGCAAGGAGGGGAAGGGAGACTGGGTAGATTGGGCTGGAGGCTTCGAGGGTTTGGCCTGAGATGGTGGAAGCAGGCAGCAATGTGTGTGAAAAAAATTGATTGGTTAGTTCGAGGAACAAATGTCAGACGATTTGGAAGTGAAAAGAGCACCCCACGAGGAGCTGGGTGACTTCGAGGCAGCCTCGTTGCCTGGGGTAAATACCAAGGTTCTTGGTCTCACGGTCAAGGAGCTCGAGGTCACAAACACACACACACACACACACACACACACACACACACACAGTGAGTTTGGAGCAGGAGTTTCACAGGCAAAAGGAAAGAACAGTCTCCGTTACGGAGAGGAGTCCAGAGGGCGTTGCCAAGTTGCAGTAAAAGCGTCAGGGCTTCTACAAATGGGCTCGTGAGGAGGGGACAGAGAGGAGGGGACAGCGAGGAGGGGAGAGCGAGGAGGGGACAGAGGAGGGGACAGTGAGGAGGGGACAGAGAGGAGGGGAC
>NW_016108143.1:34794-36687 GCF_001604975.1 Cebus imitator
GAGGAGGGGAGAGCGAGGAGGGGACAGTGAGGAGGGGACAGCGAGGAGGGGAGAGCGAGGAGGGGACAGTGAGGAGGGGACAGACAGGAGGGGACAGCGAGGGGGGGACAGTGAGGAGGCGGGGTCTTATCCTCCCGGGGCCTGACCATTCTGGCGGGACTAGGTGTGCTGTCTGTATAGAGCAGTTTTTCACCAGCTCCCACCCACCCCCAGACGGCACAGGCTGACTTTTAGTCTGTGTGTCTTTGTCTTGCCTGTCTGTCTGGGAGGGAGAGTTTCTGGGTCTGTTCCCATACATCTTCCTGCACCTCCAGGCATACCCCCAGGCCTGCTTTTAGCTTCCCTATCTTAGCGTGCCTAAAGAAAAACTGTGCTTATCAAGGCCTACTGTTGTCTCGGTGAAGCTTGGTCCCCCTTCTGTGTCTGATCTGGCTTATCTGTGTTTTACTGTTTGCTCTTTCAGGCTGCTTGCTGTTAGAGGAGAATTGATTTCTTTGAACTGCCTGAGGTTAGAAAGGGAGCTATCTTTGAGCTGCTTTTTGTTAACAGGAAAGTTTTCTGGTTTACCCTGTCTACCTAAATAATTTATTTCTGCCTCCTATAACAACTTGGGCCTCACTATGGCTCCAGGAGATACGGGTTTTAGGGGAGTCATGAAACCCCTCCCAGCCCCCAGCTAGTCCTCTGTCAGTCAGTTTGGAGAATCTCTTCACTGCCTCCTTCACAGGCTATTGGGATAAGAAAATTAAGTGGTATGCATAAAAACACCCATAAAACCATAAAGATGAATATAAAAATATTACAATCTAGATATGCCCTAGATTAATAATAATATCATCTAGATATATATTATAATATTATTTTGTTTGTACTGTTTATAAAATGCCTCATAGGTGAATTTAATCAAGTGGAAAATATTGACAAAAATGTCTAACAAAATAGGGATTTTGGGAGGTTGAAATTTCGTGAAGGGCGTAAAGATAATCCCGTCTGCAGCTACAGAACAGAAACGTTTGGAAGACTAAAACAGCAGAGCGAGATCTGGGGGCCAGGTCCGGTGGCTCCCACCTGTAACCCCAGAGCTTTGAGAGGCCAAGGCGGGAGTAGAGACGGGGTTTCTCGGTGTGAGCCAGGATGGCCTTGATCTCCTGACCTCATGATCCGCCCACCTTGACCTCCCAAAGGGCTGAGATTACAGGCGTGAGCCACCGCGCCCAGCCAAAAGCTGGCTCGTAAAGACAGCCCTGCACGTCCCCACTGCTCTCTTGCTTTTGCTGTCACAGGCTGGGCACACGCTGTGCACACGTGTGACCTCTGCGCACGCTGGTCCCCGTCCCCTTCTGCCATGCGTGGAGACTTCCCGGAACTCTCACCAGAAGCAGATGCCAGCGTCATGCCTCTTGTACAGCCTGCAGAGTCATGAGCCAAATAAGCGTCTTTTCTTTATAAGTTAGTCACAGCTTTTCCTTTACAGCAACCCTAACAGATGGAGAGACCGTGAAAAATAGTACTGTAAGGTTCCAGAGATTAGGACCTAGCTATCTGTGGGGCCGTTATACAGCCTGCAACTTGATACAGGCTGTATTAACAGTCCCAAAGATATCCAGGTTCTAATCTGGGTGGCTAACCAGAGGGAAGACTCCCCCGAGCCCTCCAGGGCCTTTGTCTGTTGCAGCTCCACCACCTGCCTCCACACTCTGGCATTTGCAAATAGGGCCCCAGCGGGGCAAGCAAGGCAGCGGGGACAGAGCAAAAGCAGCAAAGTACACTTTAGGGGAGACGGGGAGAGCTGCAAAGTATGCTTTAGGGGAAAAGGGGAATTTTTTTTTTTTTTTTTTTTTTTTTTTTTTTTTTTTTTTTTTTTTTTTTTTTTTTTTTTTTTTTTTTTTTTTT
>NW_016108143.1:36712-55076 GCF_001604975.1 Cebus imitator
AGGCTGGAGTGCAATAGCACGATCTCGGCTCACCACAACCTCCGCCTCCTGAGTTCAAGCGATTCTCCTGCCTCAGCCTCCTGAGTAGCTGGGATTACAGGCACCTGCCACCACACCCAGCTAATTTTTTTATATTTTTAGTAGAGATGAGGGTTCTCTATGTTGGTCAGGCTGGTCTCGAACTCCCAACCTCAGATGACCCGCCCACCTCAGCCTCCCAAAGTTCTGGGATTACAGGGAAGGGGAAATCTACAAAGTATGCTTTAAGGGAGAAGGGGAAATCTACAAAGTATGCTTTAGGAGAAAAAGGGGAAATCTACAAAATATGCTTTAGGGGAGAAGCGAAAATCCAGTGACTTTTTTAAAACCTCATTAAGTACAATGAACACACAATGCTCCTGCCAACCTGGCTCCCCCTCATCCTACTTCACCCTGGGTTGAAATCAGCTGCATAGAAAAATACTTCTATCCTGGCCACAGCAAATCAGAAAGGAAGTCTCACAAGTCACATAGTCAGAACACAGTCTTCAGGAAGCCTGGGAAAGCGGCCCTGCAGAGTCATTGCTGCTTTTGCTCTGTCACCCCTACCTTGCCTGCCCAGCTGGGGCTCTATTGGGAGATTCTTTCCTCTGGAGTACCCACCCAGAGGCCAGCCAAGGCCTGCACTGAAGATTGGGACTACATGCTGTACTGTCCTCTCCCTTGGGTGGAGACTGCGTATGAGGCCCTCTGTGTAAATAAAGGGCTTCCATTTAGACAGCACCATCTGGCATGGTTCCCTTTCACGATTAATTGCAGTGTTTTTGCTTTTAATTTGACAAGGCTTATAGCCATGTGGTTCCCAAGCCATGTGATTCTCAAGTATTTCACCTGGCCATGTCTTACAGACTCAGCGATGCTCTCAGCATGTGTGAGAGGGTCTACAGGTGAGAAATGACAGAAGCACAGAGAACCACATTTGTTTGGTGCCTGCTATGCGCCAAGCACTATGCTAGGGGCTTTACTCATGTTACTTCATTTTGTTCTCACCAAAACACATCATCCAAGTGAGGGAGCCAGGGCTCTGCTAAGTTAAAGGTTGCTATTTTCTCAAAATCGTGAAGTTAATAAGAGACAGAGTTTGGAGTGATACTGAAGTGTGTCTGACTCCTAGGGCCCCCTGTGTTTTCACTGCACCCCTCCACCTGAGGGAAGGGGAGAGGAGACCATCTGACCGTGACTCCGTGGCTTCGCTTGGAGTTCTTTAATTACCAACAGCAGGTTATTCCTCACCTATAGACACGTCCTCCTAGCCACCAGCCCAACGGTTAGAAGACAAGCAAAGAGCACGCAGTTGAGAAATTGCTCAGCAAACTGAAGCCTAATATGTTCTGCTTTGTGTGCCAACAGATTGCCTTAGGGACCAGTGGTCTTCAATATTTCTTGAATATGTATCTTAGTAAAAAAATTGTTTCAGCTTGGCCAATATGGTGAACCCTGTCTCTACTAAAAATACAAAAATTAGCCAGGCATGGTGGTGGGCACCTCTAATCCCAGCTACTCGAGAGGCTGAGGCAGGAGAATCGCTTGAACCCGGGAGGTGGAGGCTGCAATGAGCCAAGATTGCACCACTGCAGTCCAGCCTGGAGACAGAGCAAGACTGTGTCTCAAAAAAATTGTTGATCACATACTCTCAATAAACTTTTTAGAGGCTATATGAAAAATAGAAAAAACAAAAGTGAACATTCATAATATGATATTTTAGCAACTGGAAGTTTGAATATTTTGCTTTCCACATTTGAATGGGTCAGCTTGCACTCATTGCTGTATTAACAGTCTACCCAGAAGGCCACTGTCACATTCAGTTACTGTTGAGATGCAAACCCGCTGCTTGGTGTATCCAAGATTTATCCATCAACATTTAAGAAAACCCTACCTAGCAATGGTTATAAGTACCTGTAATGGAAGATGAATACTTCAGTAGCCAAAAAACTCACGGCATCTTTCCAACCGCCCATCAGAATCCTCCTAGGTCCTTTCATGCCCAAATGGCATTCTGGTCCCTAAATGTAGGGCACATTTGCCTAGCTCCTTCCTAAATGATCTGATTACCATACTTAATTTGTTTAAAAATGGGCCAGAACTGAAGAATATACCACAGAAACTCAGATCTTCCTGTAAACTTTCATCATGAAAACTTGCCCCGAATCTGAGGTGGAGAGGAGCCTGAAACTCCTTCATTTCTACATTGTAGAAAGTTATTTGGTCACGAAAGAGCATCCACTCCCCATCCCACTGAAGTCTAATTTGTGGTTTTTGGTTGAAAGTTCCTCTTTGGGATGTCTACAGCTCTACTCCCTCAGTGAGGAGGCTACATGGTATATCTGTTTTGTTTTGTTTTTTTTTTAAAGACAGAGTTTTGCTTTTGTTGCCCAGGCTGGAGTACAGTGGTGCAATCTCAGCTCACCGCAACCTCCGCCTCCCAGGTTCCAGCCATTCTCCTGCCTCAGCCTCCCGAGTAGCTGGGATTACAGGCACCCACCACTACACCTGGCTAATTTTGTATTTTTTTAGTAGAGACAGGGTTTCTCCATGTTGGTCAGGGTGGTCTTGAACTCCCGACCTCAGCTGATCCACCCTCCGCAGCTCCCAAAGTGGAGCCACTGCGCCCGGCCCATGTCATATCTTTTTAAGTACCCCTTTCCGTGGCTTGTCTGAGCTGAGGAGAGAAGCCGCCTAAGCTGGACCTCACAGGGCGTTCTCTCTCTTGAGCCACAGGTGGGGTGTATCGGGATGGAGGGAGTACACGGAGAAAGGCAGCCAGCAGAGCGTGTGCGGTCTGGGAGGTGAGAAAAGGCGTCAGGAGAAAGGAAATTGTCTAGAGAAGATGGTTCAAGAAGGCAATCACACAAGCAGAAGGGTGGATGGCAAACATCACAAGTCAGAGTTCAAATCCAAGAGCTTAAAGAACCTGGGGATTCCAGCAGAGCCAACACTGGATAGGCCGCATGGGCAAATACCAAAGAGGACTGTTCCCTTCAGGCAGCGTTTACGTGCTCACTGAGATGCGGCAGAGGGAGGAACAGCTCCAGGCTGAGTTGCCCTTGTGGTCAAACTTCAGCAGGCCTAGGGTCAGTGGGGCCTTTGTTGAAAATGCGATTCTAATTCAGTATATTTTGGATGGAGACTCTGAGTCTGGATTTTTAAGAAACACCCCAAGAACTTTTCATGCAAGTGTTCCATAAACCAGGTTTGTTTGCTTTGCTTTGCTTTGTTTTGTTTTGGGATGGAACTTCACCCTTCTCTTGTTGCTCAGGCTGGAGTGCAATGGCCAATCTCAGCTCACCACAACCTCCGCCTCCCAGGTTCAAGTGATTCTCCTGCCTCAGCCTCCCGAGTAGCTGGGATTACGGGCATGCGCCACCATGCCTGGCCAATTTTTTTGTGTTTTTAGTAGAGATGTGGTTTCTCCATGTTGGTCAGGCTGGTCTCAAACTCTGGACCTCAGGTGATCCGCCTGCCTCGGCCTCCCAAAGTGCTGGGATGACAGGCGTGAGCCACCACACTTAGCCAGTGGACCAGGTTTTTAAAAGCACTGAAATTAGTTATTATAATGGTCAGGTTAATAGGCTACCATTCAAAAAAGTATCTCCTTGGGGTTTGAAGTGTGTATATATACATAAATGATTTAAAGTATCGTATGAGTTAATGTATACTTTTTATTTTTCCCACTGAAGGAGGTACCCTAAAATTATCCCATGTCAAATTAAACGCTACCAATAAAAAAGTTCAGCACCGGGAGGCAAATGACAGGCAATAGTACTTACGATACCCTCCTAATGGCAGGATGCTGCAACATAAAACACTTTTTAATCAGTTCTCAGGCCAGGCTCACTGGCTCACACCAGTAATTCCAGCACTGTGGGAGGCAGAGGCGGGCAGATCACCTGGGGTCCAGAGTTTGAGACCAGTCTGGCCAACACAGAGAAACCCCATCTCTAATGAAAATACAAAATTAGCCGGGCGTGGTGGCAGGTGCCTGTAATCCTAGCTACTCAGGAGGCTGAGGCAGGAGAATCGCTTGAACCTGGGAGGCAGAGATTGCGGTCAGTCGAGATTGTGCCATTGAACTCCAGCCTGGGCAGCAAGAGCAAAACTGCATCTCAAAAAAAAAAAAGAGTTCTCTTACAACTCTTAGAACTCTTTTACAACACAAAAGAGTTCTCTTTGGTGTCATAGGGCACAAAGCTGATTCGTGTAGAGTTTATATTAGTCCTATCATAATTTCTATTTATCTTCATAGTTTTCTCTCTCTTTTGCATAGCTCATGTGGTTCAAGGGCAATACAAGCATTTCTCTAACATTAAAATCAGGTTAGTATGTTAAGACTTTGAGAGAAAGGACCACAGTAGGGTTGCCAAGTAATATTCAGATCTTGCAACAACCAAGAAAATTACCAAGACTTGGAGAAAACCACACGGATAACAGCGAGGGCCAGGCATGGTGGCTCACACCTGTAATCCCAGCACCTTGGGAGGCCGAGGCGTGTGGATCACCTGAGCTCAGGAGTTTGAGACTAGCCTGGCAAACATGGTGAAACCCCGTCTCTACTAAAAATACGAAAAGCTGGGTGTGATGGCAGATGCCGGTAATCCCAGCTACTTGGGAGCTGAGGCAAAAGAATCCCTTGGACCTGGGTGGGGCAGAGGTTGTGTGAGCTGAGATGACGCCATTGCATCATGCGAGACTCTGTCTCAAAACAAAAGAATAGCAGTGAGTTGATAGTTGATAGCAAGCACTATTGTAAAGGGAAAGACAGTGGTGGATTTCTTGTTTTTAAGGAATGTCAGCTCTATTTCTAGGGGAGTGACACCCAGTGATGAAGATTCAGCAGGACACGGTATCGGCTTGACGTTTGGCGGGCGTTAAAGGAAAAGTCTTCCTAGGTTCTGAGAATAAAGAGTGAAACCTGTATGGTGACTTTTTTCATGTTTCTGTTCATTGTTAATGGGAATACAGTGTGAATTATAATGCTGGTTTCTGTTGGAATTCAGTCTGTTTCCTTGTTGCTTTCTGTATCCTAACATTCTGCAAAATATTTGATATAACTGCCTGCATGACTATGATATTGGCAGTCTTTCAAATGCAGTAATTTGCTCCTGTACTTAATGACAGCTTTTACTGAGCTATTTGATTGGCTACATGTGCTGTCACAACCATTATAGGAAAGCAGTTAGGCCAGGCGCGGTGGCTCACGCCTGTAATCCCAACACTTTGGGAGGCTGAGGTGGGAAGATCATAAGGTCAGGAGTTCAAGACCAGCCTGGCCAACATGGTGACACCCTGTCTCTACTAAAAATACAAAAATTAGCTGGGCGTGGTGACGCGTGCCTGTAGTCCCAGCCACTCGGGGGGCTGAGGTGGAATTGCTTGAACCAGGGAGTGGGAGGTTGCTGTGAGCCGAGATCGCGCCACTGCACTCCAGCATGGCGACAGAGCAAGAGTCCATCTCAAAAAAAAAAAAAAAAGAAAGGCATTCAAATTTATGTTGCTGCCTGATTTGTGGCCATTTTAATTGATCATATTAACTCTTTATAGACTATGCAGAAATGTATTCTAATGTATTTTGCATCATAATTCACTTTTTAGTACCAGTATTTAATAAAACCAGTTCCTTTATTTGCTTTGGCAGCACCCCATGTACAGCAGAAGGCTTAATTAACCAGTCCATCTGTGATGTTTTATTTCTGTCTTAGGTACCAATATTTAGTGGTAATCAACATATTTCTTTAGAGCTATATATTTTATATTTTTCAAAGGTTAATAGAATATTGTATGTTATACTATATTACTTAAACAAAATTATATCTTCCCCTAAAAACGTTTTAAAATTGCTTTTAATAAACGTTTAGAATGCTTCAGAGCTTAGCTTTCAAACAAAAAAATAAATAAATAAATAAAAGTTTAGAAATAAGGCCAGGTGCAGTGGCTCATGCCTGTAATCCCAGCACTTTGGGAGGCCAAGGCAGGCGAATCACCTGAAGTCAGGAGTTTGAAACCAGCCTGGCCAGCATGGTGAAACCCTGTCACTTCTAAAAAGACAAAAACTAGCCAGACTTGGTGGCGGGCACCTGTAATCGCAGCTACTCAGGAGGCTGAGGCAGGGGAGTTGCTTGAACCCAGGTGATGGAGGCTGCAGTGAGCCAAGGGATTGTGCCACTGCACTTCAGCCTGGGTGACAGAGTGAGACTCTGTCTCAAAAAAAAAAAAAAAAACAGTTTAGAAATAAGTCTATTATTGAATGTTTGCTATGCTGCAGGCAGCTTTATGTGGGTTATTTCAGTTAATTTTTACGATAACCTTAAGAGGTAGATACTATTATTATCCCGATTTTATATACAGTGGAACTAAGACTCAGTGAGAGGAAGTGACTGGCCTAAGTCACACAGCTAGGAAGGAGGCTTTGGGGAGGACACCAGCAGCCCATAGGTGGGGACATCTGCCCCACCTGCATAATCTGATCTGCCCCAAGGGGACCCTTCTGGCTTCTGCTGTATACACCGGCCAAGGAAAAGAGGAAGCGAAAGTCCAAGATTCCCATGCCTTGTGATGGCAGCAGAGAGCGGAAAGGGTCGCAGACAGGAGTCAGTCTATTTACATTCTATTTCCATCTCCACCTCCTATACCACTCACCCAGCGAACCCAGGCAGGTCCCCGCCTTCTCTAGTCTTCAGTGTCCGCCAAGTATAAACTAAGCAGCTAGACTGGATGAGTGCTGAGGGCCTAACAGTTCTAAATGCGGGGAATTCACTTTGCCGTCCCACCTGTAGGTGAAGGGAAGCAGTGCTGGAAAATGTACCTTCTCTTAGGCCCACTCAGCCCTGTCCTCATAGCAGTCTGACACTGCTCTCTTAACCCAGCCCTTATTCCACACCAAGCATTAGGCACAGTCTCTAACCCCCCCAAAGAACTTTAAAATGTCAGTGGCATTTTTCCCATTTTATAAGAAAGGAAATTGAGTCTCAGAAAAGGTAATTAATTTTTCTAAAGACATACATAGTAGGCTGGGCACAGTGGCTCACACCTGTAATCCTAGCACTTTGGTAGTCCAAGGTGGGCAAATTACGAGGTCAGGAGTTCGAGACCCTTCTGGCCAACATGGTGAAACCCCATCTCTACTAAAAATACAAAAATTAGCCGGGCGTGGTGGCACACGCCTATAATCCCAGCTACTCAGGAGGCTGAGGCAGGAGAATCACTTGGACCCGGGAAGTGGAGGCTGCAGTGAGCCAGTGAGCCGAGATCACACCACTGTACCCCAGCCTGGGCAACAGAGTGAGACTCCGTCTCAAAAAAAAAAACCCCACACATAGCAATGGCAAGCAAGTAACAGAATCAGGAGTAGGCCCCAGGCTTGTCTGGATCCAAAGCCCACCAGGGACCATCATGCTTCTTTGAAGTAACTGCCTCCTCCAGCTGCGCCACACACGGATTCAATGTGGAGATGGGGGAGATCAACCTTGGCAGCAGTAAACCTCCCCTTTTCCATCCGTGGCTACAGTTTTGTGAATGAGAATGTGTAGCGAGTATGACTTGTAACCCTTCCAAGAGCTCTGCTCCCTCCGTCTTCGATGCTCTAAGGTGGCAAGGATTAACTGCTTATGAACCACTCAACAGAAGGCAGTGGAGGGGACTTAAAAGACTTAGTTTCTGCTCTGGCTTTACCATTTATGTGACTTTGGTAAGTTCAGAATCTCTGTAAAATAGGATTGAGTGTATTTTCTCTGCGTATCTCACAGAACTGTTACGAAAAAAATGCATTCACTTATTTTTTTGTCCATTGACAAATACTTGGCAAACACCTAATGTACGAAAGGCGCTCTTCTGCCCACGCATCTGCACACACACACTGAGTGTGCCGCCCTCCCAGCAGAGACCCACAGCTGTGCACTGATTACAGCCCTTTGACTCTGGGTAAGCTCATCTATCAGTCATGTGATCTAAGTCAATTCTGTCATCACTAGTTCATGATACTGAGGTGATTTCAGCAATCTATTTTGCAAGAAATAATTGTTTTCCCACACTCTTTTGCTCCTACAAGTATCAGCTTGGACTTTCTGGCTAGTTCCCTTAGGCTCACATTTATTTGAAGTAACCGTCTTTAAGGAAGAAAGCTTGAATAAGAGTGTTCCGCCCTGCCCTCACTCACCTGCCCGCCCCAGTCCTGCCATCTGTGCTTTTTATTTCCTTATATAGACCCAAGGAGGGGTGTGCCCAAGAGCACAGAAGGTGCCAGGAAGGAACGATGTTAAAGAGGTTTACATGCCAAATGACTGGATCAAATCGGGAGGAACTGGGGTGTGGGCGCCACAGTGCGCCATGACACAGGGGGCGTTTCTGGGGAGAAAGGTATTGCCTTGAAGAATAGTTCCATTTTGTCAGAAGAAGAGAGCGATAGAGAGCGACCGTAGCAACCTTCATCCAACAAGGCACGATGACTCACTCCTTCCCAGCAGGTCTCACCAGTTCCTCCACCTTTCCATCGTTTGACCTGATAGTGAGAACCAAGGGTGGACTGCTTCCTGGCTCTGCCTCTGATTAAATCATAGCAAGTTTTTCTTCTTGCTGATGCGATGAATTTATTACTCACCAGAGTACACCACAAGCTGCCAAACTTGATCACCGGCTTCTCTGGGCTTCTCCCAGGGAAAGGTGTACTTCCTTCACAGCACACAGTTATGAAATTTATGTCACCTTCAATTAAATCTGTATTGTACTCTATATAAGTGACGACAGCTTGTAGCGTATGTGTTATGTCCCGATGAGATCGTATTACCTACTTCTTATCATGACACCACCAACAGTTGCCCCATTTTCATTGAAAGGTACAAAGCTAAGGTATACAGGAGAGACCGTCTGTCCTTTTAAGTTTCTTCCTAGCTCAGACATCAGTTTGCAGTAACATAATCTTCTGTGAGGTCTCAGGGGGAGGAACGCCATTTGGACATCCCCACTGCAACTTGATCCGGAGACTGTTGAATGCAGCAGACATCTCCTGTTACTGTCTTATCTACGCTGGAAACGCTTAGAGATGCCTCATCTCCTCTCTCTCCGGCTTCCAAGCATCTCTCTTTACACCCTTTCTTTCATCCTCTTCACCGGTCTCAGACAGGGAAGGTACCGCTACCTTTGCTGTCTGTTTACTACTGTCAGTCTTACCTTCCTCCTGATTCCAGAACCTCTCTCTCTCTTTCTAGTAACTTCCCTTAGTGTCTTCTGGCTCACTGCTTCTTCTGTCTACCCTCTAAAAAAAGCCGCCTCTGCCCTAGAAACAGACAGAAAACCTTGGCGACGCTATTCCATTAGCACACTACCCGGCTCCTTCCTACTTTTCTCTGCCAAACTTCTGTTCTCCACCCACTCTTTCCACTTTTATACCAACTACTCACTTTAACCACCTTCAACCTCAAGTTCCAGTGAATCTACATTCTCCAGTGATGTGTGTCTTGTGTACCTGCGGTTCTCTGAAGCTGATGATCCCCGTTTTGAAAGATTCTCTCTTGGCCAGGCGCGGTGGCTCATGCCTGTAATCCCAGCACTTTGGGAGGCCAAGGCAGGCAGGTTACGAGGTCAAGAGATCGAGACCATTCTGGCCAACATGGTGAACCCCATCTCTACTAAAAATGCAAAAAGTAGCTGGGCGTGGTGCTGTGCACCTGTTGACCCAGCTACTCGGGAGGCTGAGACTGGAGAATCGCTTGAACCTAGGAGACGGAGGCTGCAGTGAACTGAGATCGCGCCACTGCACTCCAGCCTGGTGACACAGTGAGACTCTGTCTCAAAAAAAAAAAAAAAAAGAAAAAGAAAAGAAAGATTCTCTTGAATTGCAAAAGAGTTTTCTAATCAATCTTCCCATCTGTTTACTTCACTCTCCATCCCTTTCCTCTCCACACCCCTCCCCCAAAAATCTCATCCACACCCAAGCCTTCCAACTGCTCAATTCCAGCTATGCGGGGCGCTTGTAAGCAGCTGTGCCTACCTTCACAGACTTGGCTTCCCGATCGGCAGCAGGTGGAGACTCGCTGTGTGGCGGGGAAAGAAGGCCTGACTCATTCCCAGCCCTGCTCTCCCCGATGTTCCTGTCCTTCAGCGCATCGCTGGTTCTCCCGTGACAGACTCACCGCGTCTCTCACGTCACCACACTGTTCCGTCTTGGCAGCACATTCATTTATTACCTCTCGGGTCCTGAGTTTTCTCCTGAAGTGTAATTCTACATTTTTACAACTTCCTAAATATTTCCCCTTGATCCCCTATCACTTCAAACTCAAAGCACGTGAATAAATGTATTTGCCCCTGGGGGTGTTGGGGAAGCGGAACTCTTTCTGACATTATTGTATTAAGACATGATGAGATTGCATTACCTGCTTTTTGTCATGACCACACACACAGTTGCTCCATTTTCTTTTTCTTTTTTCTTTTTTGAGACGGAGTCTTGCTCTGTCACCAGGCTGGAGTGCAGTGTTGCAGTCTCGGCTCACTGCAACCTCCGCCTCCCAGGTTCAAGCGATTCTCCTGCCTCAGCCTCCTGAGTAGCTGGGACTACAGGCCGTGCCACCACACCTGGCTAAGTTGCCCCATTTTCACTGATAATTACAAAGCTAAGGTATACAGCCAACTCTGTGTCCTTTAAATTTTTTAAATTTTAATATTTTAATAATTTTAGTATTGACAAATGTTATCCATGTCATTATCATTCAATCTCAAAAACCAGTCATTTTGGCCCCCTCCTCCTGTTCTACTTACCAAGTCCTCTTCATTCTTTCTCTGTACCTCTCTTTTACTTCTTTACCATTTCCAGTGCCACCACCTTGCTTTCTGTAACCCATCTGCTACAAGCTTAATCTTCATAAAACAGTGAGCACAAACATACAATGCCTATATCAGTCAGAAGTTTTCAGTCGTAAATAAAAATGCCAGTTCAAACAAAAACTTATCAAGGAAATTTGACAAACACCAAAAATCTTCAAATATGGTTGAATCTATGTACTCAAGCAACACCGTTAGGAATCTCCCCCCTCAGACCCTTGGGCTGTTGGTTGGCTTCACTCTCAGACACATTCTTCCTGGGTGTGATAAAAGAGCAGCTACCATCTGCAGACCTAGACTGTGAAAGTGTAGCATCATTAGCAGAAGGAAAGAGCACTCTTTCTCAATTGTCCAGCAGAAGTCCCGGCACTGACTTCCACTTGAAAGTCAGGATCACAGGCCCAACCCTTGAACCAGCTGAGTAATGTCAACCCACCCAAACTGCATGGGTTAAAAGCAGAAGAGGCACTTCTCCCATAAAATATAAAGGCACTAGTACCAAAAGGGAGCATGGTCCTGGGTAAACAAAAGGAAGCAATGTCCACTTGATTGTCCCATGCCTGCATGATGACGTTCAATTCCCTTAGTCTGACATTCAAGATCCTTATAATACCTTAATGTGCTTAAAAATGCTTTCCTATTTTCTCATGCCTTATTCAGTGCAAACCTTTTGCTTGAGCCAATCTTAAGCCAATCATAAGCCAATCTTATGTTATCCCCTGCTATCTCCATGGTCTTTCCTATCTCTGTACCTTTGTTAAGGTCACTAGCCCTACCACGTCTTCAAGTTCTACCCATCCTCCAAAACCAAGACGAAGCCACCCTCTTTCTGGTCTACCGAACCCTCCCAGATTGAAATGATTTATGCTTTTATTGACCCAGTTCATATTGAAGGACTATGAGCTGGTCAGACAGTGGACAGTGCCTGTTGTCAGATTGCAAACACTTAACCAAAAGATTGGTAAAGATAGAAAAAGTTGGTATGGCCGGGCACAGTGGCTCACACCTGTAATCCCAGAACTTTGGAAGGCCAAGACGGGCAGATCACCTGAGATCAGGAGTTCGAGACCAGCCTGGCCAACATGGTGAAACCACATCTCTACTACAAATGCAAAAACAATTAGCCAGGCATGGTGGCACACGCCTGTAATCCCAGCTACTCAGGAGGCTGAGGCAGGAGAATTGCTTGAACCTGGGAGGTGGAGGTTGCAGTGAGCCGAGATCACGCCACCCCACTCTAACCAGAGTGAAATTGTCTCAAAAAAAAAAAAAAAAAAAAAAAAAAAAAAAAAAAAAAAAAAAAAAAAAAAAAAAAAAGAAAGAAAAGAAAAAGAAAAAAGTTGGTATGAAAGTGAATATTCACTTAGAATGAGAAAATAAATCACAACTAATTATTAATTTTGAAAAGCTGCCATGTCACAAACATTACGAGATCCAAAACACAATAATATTGTTATTAATTAACTGCCTGGCACCCACTGTAATACTGGTTTGCTGCATTTTTTGTTCTGTATTCTTTAATCAGCTCTTCATTTGACAATTGCTTTGTAATATTTTCTGTAAAGAAAACAGAAAGGCAATTCAGTATTTCCTCTAGCCTAGTTAAACTTTTCTGCTTTTTTATTATTGATATATTTCAAAACATATTTCAGCTTTATAATTCATATTTGGTAATGTCAGATAAATATTTAGAATGCTGTCAATTTTGGGGAAAGTGCTACTATCAAGTTTTTAAAAATCACTGATCTTGAAGGCTTTGAAATTTTTCAACAGACTAGTTTCTGGCTCTTAATATTTTAAACTTGTTACTTCTCCATGACTCCCTGCCTCCGGTGTTGGGTGCTGTGGGCTGCACATATATGTCGAGGACTCTGGTCCTGCTCTTTTGGGTGAAGAGTGGCAAGTGAGTCCTCAAGAGGGTGGAAGGAATAGTCTTAGAAGTCACTCCATTTCTCTACTGGAATGGCTAGCAATAACTTTACCCATGGGGGTGACAGTGCACATACTAATGTATCTTACTAAAATCTTCACTAAATATATTTCTAGCTTAACTGGCTCTGATCTGGATCCCAAAACTGTTCACAGCCACTCCAAGGCCAAGGGAGAAAGTGTTACAGAGGGAAGTTGGCGTGGAAACTTGTACCAAATCAATCATTATGGCTAAAATATTCGACTCTTGAAATTTTACAAAGCATATGACCATACTGCTAGGAAAAAATGTGAATGACTTTGAAACAGACCAGAAAATAAAAGGTGATGAGTGCCTTATTGGCACACCCCACTTGGTTTTCTGGTTCTATATGGGCCTGTGTCTTTTCACAAATGACTGCTGTCCATAGAAATGCAAATGTATGGCTGGGCACAGTGGCTAACACCTGTAATCTTAGCACTTTGGGAGGCTGAGGCACGTGGATTGCCAGAGCTCAGGAGTTTGAGACCAGCCTAGGCAACATGGTGAAACCCCATCTCTACTCAAATACAAAAAATTAGCCGGATATGGCAGCGCGCCTGTAATCCCAGCTACTCGGGAGGCTGGGACAAAAGAATTGCTAGAACCCGTGAGGCGGAGGTCGCAGTGAGCCGAGATCACACCATTGCACTTCAGCCCATGCAGCAGATTGAGACTCCATCTCAAAAAATAATAATAAAATAAAAATTAAAAATAATAATAATAAAGAAATGCAATTGTATGTTGCTTTGTGGAATACGCAGTATTACACAAGAATTAATTACTGCTCTGCGGATACTTACTACTTTTGAGTGTGTAAGTGTATCTGCACAATCCTAGTTGCATATATACATATGTAAAATGTGTGTGTGTATATATATAATGTGTGTGCACATATATATATAAAATGTGTGTGTATATGTATAAAACGTGTGTATATATATATAAAATGTGCGTGTGTGCATAAATATATAAAATGTGTGTATATATATAAAAATGTGTGTGTGCATATTATACAATGTGTATATATATCAAATGTGTGCATATATATAAAATGTTTACGTATATATAAAATGTGTGCATATATACATATATAATGTGTATATATACAAAATGTGTGTGCTGGGCTCAGTGGCTCACACCTGTAATCCCAGCACTTTGGGAGGCTGAGGCGGGCAGATCACGAGGTCAAGAGATCGAGACCATGGTGAAACCCCGTCTTAAAAATAAAAAAAATTTTTTTTAGTGTGTGTATATATATAAAATGTGTGTGCATTTATATATATAATGTGTGTATACATACACGCACATTATATATATGATACATATATAGCTTAAATTTTCCTTCAAACCAGTTGTAACCTCATTTGTTCCTTTGTTAATCAATGAGTTAAATAAAATTTTTGACACATGTTCATTGTATCTCTATGAACATCATGATTTTACCTTTAAAAAATGTATCCTCTATCTTTTAGCAATATAACAATATAAACACATTGCTAGGGCCCCTCCCAGGACCTGGGAAGGGGCCCATGCCAGATGGAGCTCTAGTGCTAACGTTTCCTTTGCTTCTTGGAAAGCCAGACTTGCTTCTGGCTCTGACATTTTATGACACAGGAGACTCGGTCACTAGGGTGACCTTGTGTGCTTCAAAAGGCACCTTAACTTTATGTCAAATTTAACTTTTAGCAGGGAGCCAACATGAAATAAAACAGAAAGAGCTGTGAACTGATACGACCTTGTTAGAGCAACACCACCCGACCGGGTGGAGCACCCAGGAATCAAACCCCAGGTCTCCTTCCAGCAGGTTTCTTCCCATAGTCCCTAAATCTGACTGGGAACTCCTTATTCCAGACCCCCTCCCTTCCTAAAGGAGAACATGCCAGATCAGCAGCTACAGGGGTCCAGCTGCTGAGGTCTGTCTGATCACCTAGGCTAGTTTGACAATCCTTCTGGGTTTAAAGAAGTGTGAGCCTAAGGGAGCTGGCCCAGAAGTCCAAGGGAATGCTTGCAGGAGCGAAAGAGTGATGCTGAGTTCAAATACAGCCTCTCAAATGATAAATTCTAGAATTCTAATGCCCGTTTACGAAATGATGTTCCCCAAACAATAAATGCTGCCCCTATCAGTTCTCAGGCTGGGGTACCTGCAGCCATCGGCAGACCCACACCGGATCAACAGAGGACATCAACTCTTTCCTCTTCTCTTTCACTGAGCTGAGAAAAGTTGCAGTTTTTCAAGACGAATTTGAATTTGTGAGATTCAAGCTAGCGCTGTTTCTTTGGCAGTCTCTCGTTAGAGCTGAAAGTTCACTTTCAGGTGCTGGTTTTCTTGTGCCAGATAGAGGTTCTTCCGTGGAAGAAGCAGACCTCAAAGACCTGTGCGAAGGCCTGGCCCAGAATAACCTGGAGCTTTTGAACAATGCAGGCCTCCGTCCTTGACCCTTAGTCGCTCTTTTAAACAGCTTAAGGACCAAACTATGTGGTTAATACAAATGCAGAGAAATAGCCCGTCGGGAGCCAGGAAAGGTCCCCAGGTTAATTCTACGTATAACACTGTGGTTGAGTCGAACGTTCTCCAAATTCGTCCCGAAGTACAGGAGACAGTATCAGTTCACATTTATTGAATGTCATTATGTGCCAGCCATTAATATTTATTGAATGTCACTTTGTGTCAGCCATTAATATTTATTGAATGTCACTATGTGTCAGCCTCTAGCACAAGCTTTTTTTTTTTTTTTTTTGAGGCTGAGTTTTGCTCTTGCTCTTGTTGCTTTTGTCACCCAGGCTGGAGTGCAGTGGCTCGATCTCAGCTCACTACAACCTCCGCCCCTGGGTTCAAGCAATTCTCCTGCCTCAGCCTCCCGAGTAGCTGGGATTATAGGCATGCACCACCACGCCTGGCTAATTTTGTTTGTTTAGTAGAGATGGGGTTTCTCCTTGTTGGTCAGGCTGGCCTCAAACTCCTGACCTCAGGTGATCCACCCGCCTCTAAGCGCTGGGCTTACAGGCGTGAACCACTGCGCCCGGCCTAGCATAAGCCCTTTACTTGTGTTTTACCAGATCCTAGATGAGTTGATTGTAAAGGCTTTGTAATTATTAACTGCCACTAAGGCATCTGACAGGGCTGTAAGGATTAGAAGTGGCATATAGATAGCGTCTGGCCCATAGCAGGCACTCGGTAAATGTCAGCTAATGTTGGTTTATACAGAATGCTTGAAATCTATGACTTTTAACTGGAGTGATTCTTTTATCTTAGATGGAGAGATATGGATAAAAATGATAGTAATTATTCATCTCCAGAGAGTTGTAGAAGAGACTGGATTTGTTTGTACGGCCCTGGAAAAAAAGATTTTTTAAAATCGGTATACATCATAAGGAGCTGGTAAAAAGAAAGAAATGGAGAGAGAAAAAAAGAAAAGAAGAGCAGAGGAAGGAAGTTAGGGGCCATGTTTAGAAGTGACGAGCTCTTTCCTCGGTATCTGTGGGGCTTCTCTAGAAGGGACTGGACAGATTTTTGGGGGGGGGGGGGTGTGTGTTTTGTTTTTGTTTTTGAGATGGAGACTGGCTCTGGCTCTGTCACCCAGGCTGGAGTGCAATGGCAGACTCTCAGCTCACCGCAACCTCTGCCTCCCAGGTTCAAGCGATTCTCCTGCCTCCGCCTCCCGAGTAGCTGGGACTACAGGCACAGGACACCACGACTGGCTTTTTTGTCATTTTAGTAGAGATGAGATTTCACCATGTTGCCCAGGCTGGTCTCAAACTCCTGACCTCAAGCAATCTGCCCACCTTGGCCTCCCAAAGTGTTGGGATTATAGGTGTGAGCCACTGCGCCTGGCCAGATTTTTGACAAGGATAATTATGAGGAAAATTCAAACACCAAATAAGCTTGCAGATTGAGGAAAGCATTACCCTACCCTAATACCAACTCCTGTCTCAAATCTACCCGGATGGCTTGGGAATGAAAGTGAACATCATGGGGGCTTTTCATGGGCCTCCAGCTTCACAGGACAAAGAGTTTTACAACAAATAAAATGCTGATCAATTGAGAAAAGGATAAGAGTTATTCCCCAATAAACAATAGGTAATTTCCACACCATTTATTATTTTTTTTCTTTTTCATGATGCTTTAATTACAGACCATTTATTTTTATAAGCTCCTTGGAATTAGCAAGAGAGTAAACTTTCTGCTATCAGCAAACATTCCCAAGGCCAGTAACTAAGTTCCTTTTTTAAATTGTTTTGCCTTTCTGTTGTCAGAGGACAGTGGATAGTGTTTGTAAAGCATTGGGTTCCTTTTACTCTGTTGATGGAACCTGATGCTTTACGAATATTGCAGTGATGTGGAACCAACCTAAATGCCCATCAACGACAAATGGGATATGTGTGAATATTTCATATGTATACACCATGGAATATATTGTGCAGCCATATTGCAGGAACATGGGTGAAGCTGGAGGCAAACTAACACAGGAACAGAAAATCAAATACTGTAAGTTCTCACTCATAAGTGGAAGCTAAATAATAACTCATGAACATAAAGAAGTGATCAACAGGCTGGGCACAGTGGCCCACACCTGTAATCCCAGCACTTTGGGAGGCCAAGGCAGGTGGATCGCCTGAGGTCAGGACATCAAGACCAGCCAGGCCAACATGGTGAAATCCCATCTCTACTAAAAATACAAAAATTAGCCGGTGTGATGGCGAATGCCTATAATCCCAGCTATCTGGGAGGCTGAGGCAGGAGAATTGCTTGAACCTGGGAGATGGAGGTTGCAGTGAGCCAAGATCATGCTACTGCACTTCAGCTTTTAAAGCATGGTATCACTTATAAAACCTTATATCACACACATCTCAGGAGCATACAATTTGCATAAAATTATTTTTTATTCAGTTCATTCTGGAAAAAGAGCATAATTCTCTTCTTTTAAAATAATTTTTACCTTTAAATCATCTGGTTAAATGCTTTTAAATTGATCTATACATGATTACTCACTTAATGTACTTGAAATACAAATCTAAAACACACAAAACCAAAAATACCATTTTCTATTTGGAGATTCATATATATGTAACACAGTTTCCTGTGATAGAGGATACTGCAGGGTATAAATTAATTTCGAAAAGGCTATGATTAGTATCTTTAGAGAAAAAAGATAAAACACTGAATCCATGAAACAAAAACAGGCTCATATTAAAAAAAGAATTCTTGGAGAACAGGAAATGTGCAGCAGCCAACTTCCAAGATGGTGCCCAGAGACTGATGCTCACCTCCTGGAATTAGAAGCCTATGTTATCGCCTCCCACACTGCATCAGGGTTGGCCTTCTTGAACAATCAAATACAAGAGTGACGTTATCTGACTTCAGAGACAGATATAAAAGACATGTGTTTCTGCCTTGTTCTTTCTCGGGTGACTTAATTATAAGAAGCTAAGTGCCATGTTATAAGGCTGCTCAAGTAGCTTTATAAAGAGCGTGGTGGCTCAAGCCTGTAATCCCAGCACTTTGGGAGGCCGAGGCAGGTGGATCACGAGGTCAAGAGATCGAGACCATCCTGGTCAACATAGTGAAAC
>NW_016108143.1:55592-63621 GCF_001604975.1 Cebus imitator
AAAAAAAAAAAAAAAAGAAGTCCACACAACAAAGAAGTGAGGCCTTCTGCCAATAGCCATGCAAATTGCCATCTCTGATGCCCATCCTCCAGCCCAGCCTTCAGATGACAGAAGTCCTAGCTAATGTCTTAACTGCAACTTCACAGGAGTCCCTGAGCCAAACCACGCAACTAAGCTGTTCCTGAATTCCTGGGCCACAGAAAATGACACAATACATATTTGAAGGCTTCAGTTGCTATATTTTGGGGTGATTTGTTACACAGTCATAAATAACTAATACAGGAGATTACTCTAAATTAAAAATATGATAGCAGGAGTTAAAAACACAATAGATATTTAATGATAAAGTTGAGGGAATCTCCCTTACTAGAATAAGTGGCAAAGAGGTAGAGAATATGACAGATAAGATTAGAAACTTAGAAGACAAATCTAGCATCTCTAACCAGAAAGAGTTTCAGAAAGAGAGAACAGTTAAAAGGGGTGAGGGGAAGAGAAGAATATTATGAAATAATTTTTTAAATGTAAAAAATGGAAGACCATGATTTTCTAGATTGAAATAATCCACTTGGTCCCCAGTGAAATGAATGAAAAGTGATAGACATCAAAGCAAGTGATTGCGAAATTCCAGAATCTCTGAAGATACAGAAAGATACTGAAAACTTCCACGAAGAAAAAAACATGACACATACAGAAAATCAAGGGTTAGAGTGACACTTGGCTTCGTACCGTAACATTAGAAGATAGAAGACAATAGAGCCAAGCCTTCAAAATTCCAAAGACAGACGATTTCCAACCTGTTTTTATATCCAGTCAAGCTATCAATCAAGTATGAGATAAATAGTCATTTCATATATGTTACTCAAAAACTTTACCTCCATGAATTCTTTCACACGAAGCTACCGGAACACATGGACTACTAAAATGAGGTATTAGATCAAGGAAGAGAACACACAGGAGGGGAAATCAGGAAAAAAAGAATACGCAGTCTTGATTCAGAATTAGAATTCCAGGTTTATATTAATTAACACATCAATTCATCGATCTCCGTTTAAAAGGGGAACTCCTGCCTGGCCTCCCCCAGCCAGGGCCATTTGCAGGTGGGTTGGCAACCTTTGGGTAAACAGCGTGCCTGCACATTTTACCCTTCTTAGTCACTGCCATCCTCACTCCCCAGCTGCTGTTTCAACTGCCCTGAGGTTGGGGTGGAGGGCATGAAAGAAAGGCGGATATGTTCTCACGTAGATGGCACCATTGTAAATTGGCTTCACACTGTTGGAGCCTCCTGGACCACTTCTTTAAGGGTGTTTTTCTCAGAGGTGCTTTCATTGGTTCCTTAGCGATTCCCCAGCATGTGAAGCTTTTCTGCATAGCTTTATTTTATTTTATTTTATTTTTTTGAGACTGTCTCACTCCGTTGCTCAGGCTGGAGTGCAGTGGTGTGACCTTGGCTCACTGCAACCTCCACCTCTCCGGTTCAAGTGATTCTCCTGCTTCAGTCTCCAAGTGGCTGGGATTACAGGCACCTGCCATCAAGCCTGCCTAAATTTTTTTTGTATGTTTAGTAGAGATGGGGTTTCACCATGTTGGCCAGGTTGGTCTCGAACTCCTGGCATCAGGGGGTCTGTCCACCTCAGCCTTCCTAAGTGCTGGGATTACAGGCGTCAGCCACCGTGCCTAGTCTTCCTCCCATCTTCAATAGTTAGGAATCAGCACACCTTCACCAAAGAAATTTATTTGACAAAAATCCTTTCCCAATCCTCACTTTATTTATATGTCCCTATCTTCCTTATGGGTAAGGAATTATCTGAATCATGAAACCAGTATATAGCTATACATTTTGTTTTGGAAATGTCTTCTTGGTCTAATACTGACACCGGAATTCATATCAATTGTATGTCAGTGCCTAGCTCAAAACTTCCAATTCCACCACCTGTCACACTCACATGATCATCATAATGTAGCCTAAATTCTGATTTAACCAGGATTATGACACAACTATATTAACTACAGTGGGAGAAAGCGGTTGGGGCAGTGTCCAGTAGGGGAACAAGCTAAATCTTCATCTTCCACAGAACACTGTCAATTAGCCGGGCACAGTGGCTCACGCCTGTAATCCCAACACTTTGGGAGGTGGAGGTGGGTGGATCACCTGAGGTCGGGAGTTCAAGACCAGCCTGACCAACATGGAGAAACCCCATCTCTACTAAAAATACAAAATTTGCTGGGTGTGGTGGCGCATGCCTATAATCCCAGCTACCCGGGAGGCTGAGGCAGGAGAATCACTTGAATACACGAGGCAGAGGTTGTGGTGAGCCGAGATCGCGCCATTGCACGCCAGCCTGGGCAACAAGAGCGAAACTCCATCCCAAAAAACAAAACAAAACAAAAAAACCCACTGTCGATTAAAACTTTAACAAATAACAGTATATTATTTACAAATGTGGAAGCAAATGCCGGAAGAAACTGTTAAAAGAGTTGAAGGTGGTGGTCTCTGGGGAGTGGGACTAGGGAACCAGCAGTTTATAAGACCAAACAGCCATAAATGGTTTATAACAGAAAACAGCGTCTGACTTCATAAACCAGGCTCTCGTGTTACTTTAATAAATAATTTAAATTAGCAAAAGGGAGACATCTGGATGCTTTTTTCTTAAACATATAATAAAAGGCAAATAGCACTGGCATAAAATATATAATAAAATGTATATATATATATATATATATATATATTTTTTTTTTTTTTTTGAGACGGAGTTTCGCTCTTGTGACCCACACTGGAGTGCAATGGCGCGATCTCGGCTCACCGCAACCTCCGCTTCCTGGGTTCAGGCAATTCTCCTGCCTCAGCCTCCCCAGCAGCTGGGACTACAGGCATGCGCCACCATGCCCAGCTAATTTTTTGTATTTTTAGTAAAGACGGGGTTTCACCATGTTGACCAGGATGGTCTCGATCTCTTGACCTTGTGATCCACCCGCCTCGGCCTCCCAAAGTGCTGGGATTACAGGCTTGAGCCACCACGCCGGTCCCAAATGTATATATTTTTTAATGAAAGAAAGAATTTCCTGTGAGAGCAGCTGTAATCTGTAGCACAGCAAGAATGATACATAGCTATGTCCCTGGAATATCTAACAGGAATAATGTTTAACGATATTACAAAGGAAATGCTTTGGAATCTGTTTTCCCCTCATACACCAAATAAGAATGTCTCTACTTAATGTAGGAAGTTTAAAATGCCCCCTGGCCAGGCGCAGTGGCTCACGCCTGCAATCCCAGCACTTTGGGAGGCCGAGGTGGGTGGATCACAAGGTCAAGAGATGGAGACCATCCCAGCCAACATGGTGAAACCTTGTCTCTACTAAAATACAAAAAATTAGCTAGGCATGGTGGTGGGTGCCTGTAACCCCAGCTACTTGGGAGGCTGAGGCAGGGGAATCGCTTGAACCCCAGAGGCAGAGGTTGCAATGAGCTGAGATTGCACCACTGCACTCAGGCCTGGTGACAGACTGAGACTTCGTCTCAAAAAAAAGAAATTTAAAATGCCCCCATGAGCTGCAGTAAGAGAGGAAATGCCGAGTGCTCGGATTTGAGCAAGAAGGAGGGGAACACAGCATCCCTCAGTTTCCCCGGCGCAGCTCATGCCTGGGGCTCTTCAGCCTGGTAAACAGAACAATTTGCCTCCGCCAACGCAGGGATAAAGTCTCTACAAAGAATCAAAACTTTCATGCATCCACTAGCAAAGGCTTAAGAACCTAATGCAAAATGGTCCCTGTCATAACAAACTGACATCCTTACCAGACAAGGTCAGTGTGAAACTCACACGGAAAGCAATCAACAGAACCTGGCAGGGAAAGGAAGGCAGATCAAACCTAAACCCGGGCTCCAGGTTCTTCCCAGTTCCTGGAGGAGCTGGAAATTTCTATGAGAATCATGTATTTATCTTTAACGTAGTTTATGGCAAAGAGATTTCATGCTCAAGTAGACTTAACCAAACATAAATGCTTTTATTGTCCTTATAAAACTCCAAGTTAGAAAACCTCTCTGAACAGTTAGCATAGATCTGTGTCTGGATGTTTTTGAGACAAGGAGTGGCACCATCTTGGCTCACTGCAGCCTCGACCTCCCAGGCTCAAGCGACCTTCCCACCTCAGCCTCCTGAGTAGCTGGGACCACAGGCATGCGCCATCACACCTGCCTAATTTTTGTGTTTTTTGTAGAGATCGGGTTTCCCCATGTTGGCCAGGCTGGTCTCAAACTCCTGGACTCAAGCGATCCACCCGCCCTGACCTCCCACAGTGCTGGTATTACAGGTGTCAGCTACCACCCCTGGCCCTAAATTCTAATTTATTCAATTCTCCTGCAATTCTCCTCCGGTCTCAAGCAAGAAGGAAAGTTCTTTGTGACTTTTTACCTAAGGAATTTTTACAGAACTCAAAACATATGCATATGAAGTCAGAGGCTCTTCTGGTCTCTGTAAAACCAAAGTCTGTAGAAGACATAACCTTGTGTGTCTTGCAGGAGAAGTAGAGAGAAATGTTTGTTTGTTCGTTTGTTTGTTTGAGACAGAGTCTCGCACTGTTGCCCAGGCTGGAGCGTAGTGACACAATCTCTGCTCACTGCAACCTCCACCCTCCAGGTTCAAGAGATTCTCCAGCCTCAGCCTCCTGAGTAGCTGGGACTACATGCACGTGCCACCATACCTGTCTAATTTTTTGTATTATTAGTAGAGATGGGGTTTCACCGTGTTAGCCAGGATGATCTTGATCACCTGATTGTAATCCGCCTGGCTCAGCCTCCCAAAGTGTTGGGATTATAGGCGTGAGCCACCACACCCGGCCAAGAGGAAAATATTTTTAAGAGTGGGAGAGGGAGCACAGATTCTGGAGACTGGACAGGGGACAGAAATCAGTGGGGTCTAACAAGTATCAGGAGCCTATGCATAGCTTGACAGCCATGCCCAAAACAAGGAGGAAAGATCTCCAAGGGAAGGTTTGTCATGACCCTAAAAAGCACAGACCCCCAGGATCTCCAAAGATTCTCCTACCCCAGGCATGGTCCAGAAGCGGCTAAGCGCTTAAACCTTGCTGGTGAGACACAGGCATGTCAGCAGAAACCAGGCACAGATTTTGTGTCCAGTGGGAATGAAATCAGATAATCGACCCTTCTTACAGAATGATGTCTTAGTAAACATCAATGAATAAATGGAGCGGAGAAGGTTTTAAAAAGTAATTCCTCATGCCTAGCAGTTGTCCCATTTCCGACTAGTTCGGTATACTGTTCGGTAGACAAAGTTTAAAAGTGTGGAAAATAGGTGGATCAGTCCAGTTTATTAATTCTGATAGTTCAAATATGGGATGCATTTACAGTTAGAGTATATATCATGAGCACGTCAAGAGATCTATTTAAGGATATTATAAAGTTAAAATATTTGGCTCTAAGAAAGAACTCGCCATGAGATCAAAAATCAATTCATGGTTCCAGCATACCTCTTACTGCTTAGTAACAGTATAGAAGAAAGTAAGGTATATTCTACGTGGGCCAGGTACATTTTATTTCTTTTGATCCATATAGAATGCTTAGTGTCATTACTAAAATTCACATTGGAAACAAACATTTTGCTAAATTTTAAAAGGTTCCATCAAATACTTCCAACTCATTATTTTAGTTGGGGTTCCCAAACCTAATGTATTCATGCCTTTCTAATATCAAAAGCCATAGTTTGGGAATACTTCCAACTCATTATTTTAGTGGGGTTCCCAAACCTAATGTATTCATGCCTTTCTAATATCAAAAGCCATAGTTTGGGAGTTTACCATTAACATAGCAAGAAATTTAAGACATTGAGGTTAGTGCAATAGACAAAGTATGAGATACTGTCTCCTGACCTAAAGCAAAATCAATCACAACAGGGTCCTTGCTCAAACCAGAAGCATTAACAAAATGTAATCTGTTAATTGCAAACAAACTAAAATTATTAAATAAACTGAAGTTAAATTACATTTCTCATTCCAGAAATAAAAATCCTAGTGGGTTTTTTCCCCTTGGCATTACAAAATTATATGGAAGGAAGAAGGAAAGGAAGGGAAGATGGGAGAAGGGAGGAGGAGAGGAAGGCAGGAGGAAAGGGAGAAAGGAAGGGGCTGCCTTGCCTTAACAATCTTACAATCTTTTTTTTTTTTTTTTTCCAGAGTCTCACTCTGTCGCCTAGGCTGGAGTGCACTGGTGTGATCTCCACTCACTGCAACCTCCACTTCCTGAGTTCAAGTGATTCTCCTGCCTCAGCCTCCCAAGTAGCTAGGATCACAGGTGCCACCCCCAAACCGGCTAATTTTTTGTTTGTTTGTATATTTTTAGTAGAGATGGGGCTTCACCAAATTGGCCAGGCTGGTCTTGAACTCCTGACCTCAGGTGATCGCCCACCTTGGCCTCCCAAAGTGCAAGGATTACAGGCCTGAGTGACCACGCCTGACTCAATCTTACAATCTTATTGAGAGGAAAAAATACAACTGAAGAAATTCATAAAGCAACATAATCACATGCTAGATTAGATGACGCAATCAACTGATACATCCTTTCACTAACCAGGCTGAAAATTAACCGTTTTGTGTATGTGGAATATTTTATTATCAATTATTAGGTGCCCAATATATGTCAATATCAAATAAAGGGCAAGGAACCTGGAAAAGAAGTGAGGACAGCTGGAATCATTCAACAAGGACATGGTTCTCTATTGGTTTCATTAAAACCTGAGGTTACCTTTAATGTTATTATGTGTCCATCTTTGGAAGAGTTTTTTGGTTTTAATTTTCTTCTTCTTCTTTCCGTTTCAGTCTTCTCCAGCAACAAAAGCCAACAGGCCCAGATGATTTAGGAGTAGCACAAAGTGTTCAGAGCCGAGTTAGAGTCTTACCTGACCTTTCCATGACAAATGTTTTTTGTTTTTTTTTTTTTTTTGAGATGGAGTCTCACTCTGTCACCCAGGCTGCAGTGCAGTGGTGGGATCTCGGCTCACCACAACCTCTGCCCCTGGGTTCAAACGATTCTCCTGCCTCAGCCTCCCGAGTAGCTGGGATTACAGGCATGTGCCATCATGCTCGGCTAATTTTTGTGTTTTTAGTAGAGACGGTGTTTCACCATGTTGGCCACGCTGGTCTCAAACTCTTGACCTCAAGTGATCTGCCCACCTCAGCCTCCCAAAGTGCTGGGATGACAATCGTGAGCCACCGTGCCTGGCCCCATGACAACTTTTGGGAGAAATTTACTAATTTGAGTCTAGACTGGTATATTTCTGGATATGGTGTATTAAAACCAGTTAAGCATGTGATACTGAAAACAAAATCAAAGTTGCAGCGTATTAAAAAGAGTTGTTTTTCTGTGTCTGACGGACGTAATCTTGAGCTCAGGAGTTAACTCCTTCCATCTCCACTTCTTCCCAGGTAAAGAGGAGACACTAGTCTCAGTGAGGATGCGTAAAGTGCAGTTAAGAAGCTGGCACCTGGAACTGACAAGGCATGCAATCAGTGCGGGCCACTATTCTCTCCCCTTTAGAAAGTGGGTTAAAAAGTGAGGACGTCTGTTGTGGATTGGTGCTTCTCAAGCTTTAACACGTATATAGAACATTGGGATACTGTTGCAACGCAGGTGCGGGGGAGGGCCTGAGAGCTGACATTTCTAACGTTGCTGCTTCAGGCGCTACTGTAAGCAGCACAGCTTCCACGATAAAAAGAACATGGAAATGTCCGAGGAGAGAAAGATTGACGAGGAGAAAAATAAACCAACATTTATAGAATGCCTATTGTATACCTATAAATACATACATAAACACATCTTTTCCCCTCATTTTATCCTTAAAATAACTCTAAGAAGTAGGTTTTATTTCCTTCTTACATGGCAGGAAATTGAGAATCCGATGCCCTTGCTCATAAGATTGCTATAATCCAGGCGGGACACAGTGGCTCACGCCTGTAATCCCAGCACTTTGGGAGGCCCAGGCAGGCGGATCACGAGGTTAAGAAATCGAGACCAGCCTGGCCA
>NW_016108143.1:64652-65765 GCF_001604975.1 Cebus imitator
AAAAAAAAAAAAAAAAAAAAAAATATTGCTGTAATCCAACGTTCACACTCACTGCGCACCTTGAGAGAGGACGCAGAGGTAGGCAGATCAAGGGAGGCAGATAAGGACAAAGGAATCTAAACGGGACAGAGTGACTGCCTGGGGGAGGGACCAGGGACCTGTGGAAGGAGAACTGAAGGGACAGGGATGTGTGAGTACAGAAACAGTGCAGGGATGATAACCCCTTGCTCCCAACAGCCTTTAAAAGCCAGGCTACTTGCCGTTCTCAGTTCAACCCTTCACCTTTTGGGTCAAATTGTCACTGACAAAGCACGGATGGTCTTCCATGCCATGAAAAAATGGATCTGGTGGGACTTCACCTCTCCAAGCTGTTTCTGTGGTTACCAAGATAAGGAAGAAAATGCAAAGAGGTCAAAAAGAGGACACGCAAGTCCTGCAATTCTAAAGGGACTTTCTCAACCACTGAACTTGGCAAAGAGTTCGCATCTAATCTAAGTTCAACTTTGCACTAGCAAACAAGTCCATGGTCATAATGAGGTCTGACAGGCGAACGTCATATGGCAAGAGAAAAATGCTGCCATAAGGCAGTTGCAGTGTTCAGGTTCCATAAACTGTGAGCTTCATTTAGGGCAGACACAAAAAAAACATAATTTTTTTTTAAATTTTTATTTATTAGAGACGGGGTCTCGCTATGTTGCCCAGGCTGGAGTGCAATGGCACGATCTCGGCTCACTGCAACATTCATCTCCCAGGTTCAAGCGATTCTCCTGCCTCAACCTCCTGAGTAGCTGGGATTACAGGGGCGTGCCACCATGCCTCACTGATTTTTGTATTTTTGGTAGAGACAGGGTTTCACCATGTTGGTCAGGCTGGTCTCGAACTCCTGACCTCATCATCCACCTGCCTTGGCCTCCCAAAGTGCTGGGATTACAGGCATGAGCCACTGCGCCCAGGCTACACACATCACTTTTATTTAATCTTCACAGACTTGTGGGCTAGGTAGTGATATTCCCATTTTACAGATGCAAGGTCTGAGGTTCAGATAAGTTAATTAATTTGCTCCTGATCATATTACTAGTAAGTGGCAGTTACGATTTTTTTTTTTTTTTTTTT